>NC_083728.1:44065677-44368707 GCF_028564815.1 Eubalaena glacialis | reverse complement strand
GACATCAAACAGGACTTCCGTGTTGTACAAAGAAAAGGAACAGGAAAACGTAGACCACTCAGCATGACTGCACTGGCTCCAGCAGATGAGGAGGCTGCTTCTTCAGAGGATGAAAATACTCCATGCTTCCTGTGTTTCAGGAAGAAACTGGGTCCATCTTGGCGACGTAAAACTCTGCGGTGCTTAAAAACAAGCGTGCTTCATATCCACACTGTCAGTTCTGAGATTGGGGGTGGGGAAAAAAGACTTTGGATTCCACTGCAGGGGGAAAAAGACATCAAGAGAATTAAATCATTAACTGTTAAAACACTAAAAAGTTAGGGAGCAGGAATAAGGATGAGTTTTTCATTTACTCATCCTGGTTCATTTACTCATGCCTGTGTTGGGATCCTTTTGTTCTGAAATCATGAGGAAAAGAAAGGCTTCATCTAACCACGAGCTCAGGGCAAAAATATTCATTTGGCAGAATGGTTGTGTATGTAAAATTTATTGTGAAGGAGACCATCAGCATACAGCTATGTCATATAAAACACAAGGGAAATTTTTTAAAATTTCAGGGGATGAGATATGGCAGAATGGTCATTAGTTATTTATTTAAAACATTTTTACCGTGAACATTTCAAATACACATACGCACACACATACATACACATACACACAAACATATAATAAACGTCCATGCCCCATGTCCCCACAGCTTCAGCAATTATCAGCCCAGTATGGACATTTTTAGAGTTACAGATATTTAGGCCATACAAAGCTTAGCCAAGCCTGACAGTAGTGCATTTGGCATTTTTTAGCACATGATTCTTTTTTTCTTCCCCTGCCGTTCGTAGCCACTATAAATCCACCAAAGGGAAAATGGGCCAAAGCTATATGAGTGTGTGGGTGTTTTCCCATGCACTCTCTTTGTTTAGTCACATAGTCCAGTCCTCAGGGAATTTAAAAAGGAAAAAAAAAGCTAGTTTCACTCTACAAGATCCAAAGAGCTCAGCATTTCACAAGCTCTGGGTCATTAAACATTATAGTTACTGCCCTATGACATCAGTAAGTGGGAAGTGTTATTATCCCCATTTCACAGATGAAGAAACTGAGGGCTTTTATAATTATATGTATCAACCAAAGCCAAACTGTGCTGGCAAAAGAATCAAGGACTTCCAATAAAGCCCATTTATTTAACTTCTAGACAGCACTGTCCAATAGAAATATAATGTGAGTGATGTGTGTGGTTTAACATCTTCCAGTAGCCACATTAAAAAATAGTAACAAAAACCAGATGAATTATGTTTGATATTATAGTTGATTTAGCCAATATGTCCAAAATATTATCATTCCAACAAGTCATATTTTAAAAATTATTAATGCGATAGTTTACATTCTTGTTTTCATACTAAATCTTCAAAATAGATGTGCATTTAACAATGAAAGCACATCTCAGTTTGGACCCACTGCATTTCAAGTGCTCATTTGCCATGGGGTGGCTGGCGGCTCCTGTACAGGACAGCAGAGCCCTTGACCATAGTTCTTCTCTCACAAGGCCATACTTCCTCTCACTACACAGCTTATCCAAGACATGCCCTGCCTTTTGTTGACTGTTTGGGACACCTTCAGTTTTGCTTTACTATCACTTTGGTTTGTGTTAATGTAACCAAATTATAGTCATGAACTAAAACCCTTGGAAAGTAACATGAAGTCCAACTCTACGAGGAAAGGTGAGAAACCACCCACAAATTTAGAAAGTGGATTTATTGTTTACTGAATTCAAGTTCTTATAGTTGAAGGGTTTAATAAAATTAGGAATGAGCCTGTGATGGGCAAGCAAATAAATTGCTCATTGTAGTATAAGAGCTGTGAAGCTATGATTTTTGAAGTTAATATACAAATATTTTAGACATCTTTTTCTGTTGACAACTCAATAAATTCCACAAATTACAACAGTGATATAGTTACTGAATAGTACGATTTTAGGGGAAAAAAATAAACCCCATTTAGTTCAGTCCTTAATGGTATTCACACAGACAGAGAGTGCTTTACCTCTTCTTCTAATTAGAGTGTACTTGCATTTCCCATGGTAGGGGGTTGCCCTTTGAACACTGACCTTTATATACCACACAAAACCACAAGCAGATTCATCTGAATCTCTCATTTATTTCACTGGAGGTCCCTGAATTCAGTGGTAACATCAAACAAAAAGTCTGAAATCTCAAAGTATTTCACAAAGTCAAAAATCCATGACAACCTAAGGGGACTTAGCATTTAGGTCAAAGGGAGACAATGCAAAGTTTCCATAGGCAAAAGAATGTAACTATAACCTCTATGCCACAAGTGCGTGTCACTGTGATGAATGAGAGCCTAAAGTGAAACAAATCAAGTTTGCAATCATCTAAAACACCTGACTTATTAGTGAGTGACTCTAGGGTTAAGGAAACCATTACACAAGAAATTAAAGGCTTGTAAGGTAATGCCAATCACAGGTTTAGAACTATTGGCTGCGGCTAATCATCAAAGTATCTAAATATGAGGATATACATTGAATCTTCAGTTATTTCAGAGAATTATTTGAGGTAGACAGTTTATGAGTTGCTCCTATAAATGTTCAGTAATGAAAACTAATAATTTCAGTGTATTTATATGTCTATCTATATATCTATCCATCCATCATCTATCTATGGATTTACCTATGTATGTTCATTCCCAAACATATAATCATAAAACTATACTAGAGGGCATATGAATAGATTAGAAAAATATTAATATACATAAACATGAGTAAAATAGAAAGAATATGCTCCGTTTGGTGAATAAAGATCTATTTGTTGGATAAAGAAAATGTGGTAGATGATAGATAGATTGATAGATAGATAATTATTCCTCATTAAAAAAGAAAGAAATCCTACCATTAGCAATAACATGGATGAATCTTGAGGGCATTATGCTAAATGAAATGTCAGACAGAGAAAGACAAATACTTCATCATCTCATTTATATGTGGAATCTTTAAAAGCCCAACTCATAGAAAGTGGTTACAAATTTCCACTTTGAAGATAAATAAGCTCTGTAATGACTATAGTTAACAATACTGTATTGTATGCTTGAAAGTTGCTAGGAGAGTAGATTTTAAATGTTATCCCCAGAACAACAAAAACAAATGGTAATTATGTGTTAACTAACTTTATTGTGATAATTATTTAGCAATATATATATATGTGTATCAAATCATCACATTGTACACCTTAAACTTACTCAATGTTATATGTCAATTTATCTCAATAAAGCTGGGAGGTGGGGGGGAAGATCCATTTGAGAGACACATTTTCTAAATAGCCTTCTTTTGAGCAAGGTTGTTTTTTAAATTCTTCAAATAATTCTTTTATTCAAATCACTTCAAGAAAAACAGCTCCAGAATTCACATACATTTGGAAGGTCTAGTGATGAATTATGTAACTACACACTTATTTGAAAGTTCACATTAAAGTCTAATCAAGCAAGGATTTTGCCTTTTTGCTCACAGGATTCAATCCAACACTGTTGCTTTAGCTCTGATTCCCCAGACTTCTGCCAGAACACTACTATCTAGTTGAAGACATTCTTGTTCCAAACAGCTTCATTTTATAAGAATCCCAGCATGAAGTGAAAAACATGCACCCACAAGAAACATGCAACGCACATGCATCTGCACATGTCATACACCAACCTGGATAATCACCAATCCCAGTGGTGAAGCTGATGTAAACCTTACCTTTCCTGGGAGGCCAGTGAGACAAGGAAGAGCCGATCTTGCCCATATAATTCCTGCTTTCTTCCCAGAGGATCAGATCATCAAAGCTCTAGAATTGCCTCTTTGGGGATTTTCCTGATTCCCACTTGGACAAACTCTGGCCTCTCAGAGACTGTCTGAGAAGTCACCCTGATAAATCAATAGCTAAACAATTAGAAATTGCTCCTTCCTAGATAAACACGCTAGAAATAGTGGCAAATTACCACATCATCAGATTATTGACTTAATGTGTTGCTTTTACGTTTGTGCCTTGTAAGAAAGAAAGAGAGAGAGAGAGAGGGAGGGAGGGAGGGAGGGAGGGAGGGAGGGAGGGAGGGAGGGAGGGAGGAAGGAAGGAAGGAAGGAAGGAAGGAAGGAAAGGAAGGAAGGAAGGGAGAAAAAGAAAGCCTTTATTTCCTCTTGGATGATAATGTAATATTTATTTTGTATTTTGTGAAACAATTCATCATTTTCTTTGAGCACACATATTACCATAAAACTGCATATTTTAAAGCATTGTGCATTTAGTAAGTATATGGAGTCTGACAATGGCAAATAAAAGATCCCTAAATCCTAAGGAAATTTTCCACCAATAAAAATTTTGCTTTCACGGGAGCTGCCTTTTCTCCCACAGACATTTCATAATCTGAGGATAGGAAATCAAGGGGCCATTTGATGAGGCTGGATATCAGACAGACAGGCTGTCCCCCCCTCAGGCAGTTTACTTGGTGGCCCCACCTCACATCTGGATTGCAAATCTCCCTCCAGCCTAGCCCTTATATTCAGGCCACCAGGTTTACACAAAGAGACCGCCCAGCTGCTAGCTGGTAAAAGGCTCCCGGGGTCTCACGTGGTCCTTGACAGCTGCGTAATTCAGTGCAGAAGCCGTCCATGCAATTACATGTCCCTGTAGATTACAGTGTAATTACATGGAGGAGATGGAAAAATAATTGCTTGTAACTTACACTGTGGTTGAGAAGGCATAAATAATCACGTGTGCACTATGTAATGATGTGTGATCACTTTGCCACGACTGTGTCACCGCTGCCACATATTTAGATGATCAGCAGTGACTTCAGAAGAAAAAAAAAAAAAAACACAAAGTTTTTTGTAAACTGAAATGTAAAGAACCGAAGCCCTGACAGCTACACCTTGCCTTTTCAGAGCATTGCCTCCGGAAAATTTTTATAAGCCCTTCCCAGCCCCAAACTGCAGGCACAACGGGAGTAAAAGCAAGTAGTGTGATAAAGTGTTGCTTGATATGCACATTTCAATTTGGCTGGTGCCCTCTGGCCCCAATTTCCCAGACCCTGACTTTTGATCTCTAAAAAGGTATAGATAAAACTATCCAAGTTGTTAAAAATTCAACCTAATGCAGAAATGATATTTGAGAGATTATTCTTAACTTTTAAATTGTTTTACATGTTTAATTCATAACATCCTGGATATGATTTGCTAAGATTAAATCCTAATTCCCTTCAGCAACAATTCCTCAGTCTCGTTCATTGTTTTAAATAAAAAATAGAAACATTCTATGTCCAAACAACAACATGTAGTTTTAAGGAACTCTGCTGTATATGGGTAATTTATGCATAATTCACAATCAGCCACAAATTACTTAATCTACTTAGGGATAAAGTGGGGAAAATGTGTATATCTTTACATGTTTTCTTCCAGATTTAAGAGTAGTGTTGTTTGACCTCTTTGTTTTAACAGCTCTTGTCTCAATAATTGGTGAAGCATGAGAATAACTCCAGTATTAAATTAGAAGCTTTGGAATCCCATTTTAAGGTCCATTTTGATAAGATATTAAATTTATTCTTAAAGAATAATGATCTTTCCATTGGCGAATACAGCATTCTAATCATTTTAGAAGAGCAATTAAAATTCCTACAAGAAACTCAAGCTTAATCTCTCTTTCTAAAGGAGGCTGACATAGAAAATCAATGTTAGTGAGCATGGTAGCTGGAATTATAATGAAAACATTGTTAAAACTAGTTTCAGAGCTACATAGTTGAAAAGAAATAAAGATTAACTTCTAAACAAAACCAAAACATTTGAAGCTGTTATTTAGTACAGGGTTTCGGAATCCTTTTTGTGCCCCGAGTCTTGGCAATCTGAGGAAGCCTATGGACTCTTTTCAAAATGTTTTTTTTTTTTTTTTAATACATCTTTACTGGAGTATAATTGCTTCACAATACAGTGTTAGTATATACCCTGAGAAAACCATAATTCAAAAAGAGACATGCACCACAATGTTCACTGCAGCACTATTTACAATAGCCAGGACATGGAACCAACCTAAATGTCCATGGACATGAATGGATAAAGAAGATGTGGCACATATGTACAATGGAATATTACTCAACCACAAAAAGAAACAAAATTCAAAATGTTTTTTAAAACATAAGATAAAATACATACAAATACAAAGGAAACCAATTCTATGAATGCAATTAAATAAAGAGATTTGTGATATAGTAAAACACATAGTTTTTAAAAATTCATGAATTAATATATGACTATTAAGTTAAATGAGTCTATTAGCTACTGCATTTCCAAAGTGGTGAGAAACATATATGAGACTTTAAGATATTGTAACCACTGTCACAAAACATGAAAATATCTATATCCTGGTACTGTGAGGTGTTGCTCACATTTATTACTGAAAGAAATGCTCTATTCTAGATAGAACTCAGTGACAATAAAAATGTAACTTCCCCCATCCTAATTCACAGATCCCCTGAATTCTACATGTAGACCCTCTCTGGTTCTGCACTTACTAGGTTGAAGGCACCTGATTTTGTACTAGTTCCTAAAACAGATGAAGCACATAATTGCTTTAGTGACAACATTTTGTTCTCACAATTCCTGAGAATAAAAGAAAGAGCAGAACTATTTGTTTGTTTTACAAAGTTATTGGGAATAGAAAAACATTTAATGAAGGATCCACCACCTGCTATCCAAGGCAAGAGGGTATCTGGTACATAAAGCCTACTTTTCACAAGTATAAATTGTAAGCAGGATGATAAAACAGTATAGGGAGTGATTTTATTTCCTCACACCTTTATTCCTTTACCTACAAAATAAAGCAATTGGAATGGATGACCCTCATCTGATATGCTAATTTTAATCTGTATTAATCTGAAATTGAGACGAGGAGGAAGCTATTTACCCATTCCTTTCTTTCCTTCACCACCAGGCTGCTTATTTAACCACTTCAGTGTTTCCCTTACATTTTAGTATAACTTGACATTTTATATACTGCAGGTATATAACTATAATGCCAACATTTGAACTTTCCAAACTCACTGAAAGATGTGAAATGCTATCTGCTTATATAGTCAGTCATGTTGGCAGGTGAGGGAAAACTCCTTTTCCCATATATAAATACCCCCTTCCACGGGATATTTTCTCCTGAAACTTCTAAGTGCCCATCTCTTGATCATTATTCCATTATTATTTATTGAGCTGTGAGAAGTGGTTTTCAGTACTCACAGCAGAGAACAGGTTTGCTTTTAACAAGGCCCACAGATAATAAAGACATAAAGTTTCTTCTTCTAAAGCCAGGACAGAATGACTTTTTAGCCTGCAATATGAATGACTAAATGCTTTCATGTCTGAATTTATACATGGCTATAAAATATATTTTGACTTTTTTTTTAGTCAGCCCTTTCATTTGTCTTAATTTCCCCAGGCAAAAATTAAACATCCCACATCATGTTCCACTAAAAATGGGAAGTTCAATCAGGCTGCAGCTCCATCTATTTCTTTTTTGACATCTGTCCTGAACACCATGTACATAGTCACTTATCTGCTCATGAAAAAATAAAACCAAACTACATCTTAGAATAGCTCCATGTATTTCTGCAAACCTTCCTCCAAATAAGGCAGGCCCATGTCCCTGTGAGGTAAGCAAGGGTGAGAATGACTAATTTCATTTTATAGATTCAGTCTTGTAGTCAACAGATTTCTGGAGTTCTTACAATGATGGGTTCGTTTAGGAACATAAAATATGCACAGCACGTGCCTTTTCTCAAAGAAGACACATCTAGTTTGGAGCATAACACAAAGAGATGAGTGCAATGCAAGGGACTCTTAAAAGTTAAGAACTGATATTAAGGAAGTTCTAGAAGAAAGCATGGGAAAAGAGGAACAATTTCAGCTTTGAGGCATCAGAGAAACTCATTGGCAGTAATTAAATTTGAAAAAGGCTTTGAAAATTAGGAGAAATTCATCAGGCAGAGACTGGAAATGAGCATTGCAAAAAGAGAGAACAGCATAAGTGAGGTTGGTGAGGGGAAGAGACAATATGTATCTAAAGAACTTAAAACTATTATCATTGAGGGATAAGTTTAGGTTTATTATTCTTTAGGGGCATTTGGGAACATGTGGTTAGATCATGGAGCAATTTAAGTGCTAGGGTTAGGAGTTTGAAATTTAGTTGCTAAGTCTTAAAGAATCATGGATATCTTAGGATCCAGGGAATGTCATGCCAGAGTGGGTTTGGGTGAGACTTCTGAAAGCAGGAGGTCAGTTAGGAGCTGACCTAACCCTAACCCTAAGCCTAAGGAGGAGATAAGGGCTTGAACCAAGATGGTATTGGGAATAGAAAGGAATAAGTACCAGAAAGACACGTAAAGTACAAGAAAAAGAAGTGCAAGAGATGTTAAAGGACATGGTCAAGATAATATAGAGTTAGGAGGGGTGGGCGTATCTGTGATTGACCCAGGAAATACAGGTGGAATCCGTGAGCCAGTGATTTCCATTAACATACTCGTAGTGGGCCATTTCCTTGTACAAAGAATCAAGATGACTACAGAATATCCAAGATGTAGATTTCATTTAGAGGCTGTATTTTCAACTAATGTAAATTACAACCCACAGGAAGGTTTGAACTATTGTAAGCATTAGAGTGGAAAAAAGAATAAGTAGCACAAGAGGTGAAAAAACAAAATTATTCAAGAGCATTATGATACAGTGACTACCTGAGGAAATGCAAAATATAATTTTAAAAACTAGTGCTATGTCCAAGTAAAAGCATCTAGTGTTAATCATAATCAATACACAGATTTATCATACTAACCGTGAAGACACTTATCTTTTCCCAAGATAGATGGCCTCAGTGGTGTCACAGTGGACTTGCTCCATGGAGAAGACAGGTTTTAACTTCAGGCTTCAAAGAGGTTGGGTGACAGGGAGTATAGTTTTCTCAATGAGAAAACAAAGGCAGGCAATAACTATAAGACAAAAAGCAAGGAAATATTGGTCAAAATATAAAAGCTAACTAAAATTTGTTCATGAAAAATCATAGATTGGAGCACCCAATTGAGCATAAAAAGCAGGGACTGTTTTATCTCTTGGCACTAGAAACACTCTCCAATAGCAATTCCAAATGATTTTAAGACCTTGTACTAATAGAGGAGCAATTGTAATTATAACTCACTCTTTGGTTCTATCATGAACAAGAATTACTTTATAATTGTGTGTTTTCACCTGTGAGACTCAACATATTGAATACATAAAAATTAAAGAAAACTTAACTATAGTTTCATAATATAATATAAATGATATCAACCTTGACAACTATCTCTCAGGAAATAGGAAGTAGATGTGGTGGAAGAAGGTGGTAGAAAGAGTAAGGACAAAAAGCATATCTTACATAGAACCAAAGAAATATTCATAATTAGGGAAAAAGAAAAAATGTTTAAGTATATAAATTAAAGATGTATGTAGTTCGTCAATGGAATTAGATAAGAATTAAATAGCTACCAAAATCAAAAAGAAGTGGAGTGAGGAGAGTAGGGTGATATGTAAGAGCTATGCCTTTGTCTTTCATTTAAGAAAAGAAATAGAGAGTTTAAAGTTAATAATTCAAGAATAGCGGTATGACCTCATTATTTAAAGTTATGAAACTAAACACTGGATATACTTGAACAGAAATTTTAAAAGAGATTGCCTCTGGGAAATTAAACAAGGAGAGGGGTTAATTATGAGGGAAGGGGCAGTTTCTTTTCATGATAACCCTTCTATTTGAGTGTTACTATGTAATATGACAAAATTAATCATAAATTAGTAAAAATGACATCTTAAAATTATAGAATGGAGAGGGATGAAGGAGGTATAAATTAGTAAAAATGTCATCTTAAAATTATAGAATGAAGAGGGATGTTTTTCTCTCTCCAAAGAGAGAAAAACATCTATTTAGCTTTTAAATCACAGGGGATCTTTTGGGAAAGGAGTAGAGGAAAGAAATACAAAAAAGACCAGACAATTTTCTGCCAATGCAATTGCCTTTTCTACTGAGGGAAAAGAAATAAAGTGAAGTAGGTAATGAGTTGGTGGAAGGGAGAAGTATAATGGAAATATTCTGAGTATGAACCTGAGAGAAAGTACTTGAAATTGCAAGGTTTGTAGGTCTAAAATTATTTGGTCTAAGACAGAAATCTATTTCTGATGACAGCACATGAATAAAAACTCAAAACATGATGCTTGAAGAGGGTCTCAGAAGATTGGTAGATTGCTACATAGATCTCCTAATAAGCACTTATCCTATTCTTTAAAGTCTCTAAAACATATTAACCTGTAAATAGAGTGCAATACCTTTTAAATCAGGAATCTCTTCCCTATTTTTAAGCCAAGCCCTATGGAAACCTAAACAGAAAAGGGAATCTCTTCCCAGAAGTGGATTGTTGGGTTAAGGAGAACAGGCATTTGTAATTTAGATAGCTGTTGCCAAATGCCTTCCATAGGGATTGCATCAATTTACAATCCCTCTTGCAAGGCATTAAAAAAAAAAAAAGAAAAAGCTTGTTTATCAGCTTTATCAATATAGATTTTGATTTTTGGAAGTTATTCATTGCAACATTGTTTGCCATTGAGAAATATTGGAGACATTCTAAATGTCCACTAATAGAGAAATGATAAAAATTATAATATAATGCACTATAAAAAATTATAATATAATGCACTATAAAAAATATATAATGCACTATAAAGAATGAAAAATATTTTAATCTATTGAGATGGAATGATCTTTAAGATATATTACTGATGAAAATATAAAGTGCAGAAAATGTGCGTCCTATTCTATCTATTGTATAAACAGGGGAGGGGAGAATAAGAGCCTTTATTCATAGTTATCTGTACATGCATGTACACTCTGCAAGGACATACAAAAACTAAAAGACTGCTTTGGTGGTTACCTGTGGAAAGGTGACAGGTAAGGGCTGAGTCGATGGGTACAGAAGAGGAAATGAGATTTTCCCTATATACCTTTAATGTTTTTTCTTTATGAACTTCATAGATGTTCATAAATTACTGAGTCAGGAAATAACACAATACCACTAGGTAGGTCTCTGGACTTGCTGTGGACACTGTGGGCCAGCTCAGAAACTAAAAGCTAATTGGTAATGAATTAATTGAAGATACAAACACTATTCTAGAAATTGGTTATGAATCACTTAAATTAGGGACATTAAGAGGCAAGTACATTATGGTATTCTGGGTATTTTGCTTCCTTTTTCACTTGTTTTTATTATTTGGGTTGGTATATTTATTTCCAATATTATTGGATTTTTTCTCAATTCTTTATAACTTTTTAATGAAACTAATCCATCAGGTTATAATTCAATTTGGGAAATAAATAGACAATAAAATATTTTTGACACACAGAATAACACAAAAAAAATACAAGAGGGCAATAATACATTTTATTAAGCTGCATATATTTCATACAGTAAATAATCTATTTAGTGTTTCTGTTCATAAAATAATCGATTAAAAAAAAGACTGTTACAACTTAATAAAAATGTCATCCAAAATAACTTGGTACAGATTTTTCAAACACAGACAAACTTTCAAAAATCAAATACCATGAGTGAATATATATGTTTATATACTAAGTGTAGATTTTTTTAAGTGACTAATTTTAATAAATTTATAATTGTCTTCATAGTAATAGTTCTAAAAATGAAAAAAACTACTAAAAATTTACCAAAATTCAAAAACCCTTCTGATAAAAACAATCAACAAAATAGTGATAGATAGACAATTTCCTAACCTAAAAAAATATATTATTTCAGTCCAGAAGCCAGCACCATACTTAACAGGGAATCACTAGAGACATTCCCAGAAATGTCAGGAAAAATACAATGATGTCCATTATCACCACTAGTGTTTAACATTCTACTGAATGTACTCATTATAATTTTATACATGGTTAGACAAGAAAAAAAATTAGCAGCATAAAAATTGAAAAAAAAAAGAGGAGGGAAAATCATCACAATTTTCAGATGAATTGACTAAGTAGCAGATGAAACTCAAGATTTTTCAGGATTCAACTGAAAAAGTTATTGAATAAAGTAGTATTATTTCATGGAAATTAATACTTTCATATTCACAAATAGCAAACATTTAGAAATTCTATTGGAAAGAGCCTATGAACAATGGCAATAGAAAAGGTATATTAGCTAAGAAAAAAGAAATGTGCAAGATCTTCTATGAGGACTCAGTTTTTGCATCCATTTTTACAATTCATTAGGCTTTATCATTTATTTACAAATCAGAAGCAATCATATTCATATGAAGATGAAAAATAAAATCAATACACATATGAGAATTATTACATGGGTGTAGCGGATACTCTGATATTAAAAGAACGAAAAAATAGATCCTAATTGAATGGCCTTATTTAAAAAAGCAAAAATCATTCAAAATCAATAGGGAGAAGCAAGAAAGAATCCTGAAATTTGAATGGCAGGGCTGCAAAGTAGAAAGAACACAATCTTCCTTAACCATGGAGCTTCAAACTGTTTTAGTGAACTTTGTCATCTCTGTCTGGTCGACATCTTAAGAGTTTGTTAACTGTGACTAGATTGAACTGATGGACGTAAATATTAAAAGCTACTATCATTTATTAATACATTGCTATGCATCAAGGCCTTGGGTTCCTAAAGGTTTTACATATGTTTCTTCATAAAATACTTACAATACCCAACATAAATACCAAGAAACAATTATTCTCATTTTGCAGATAAGACACATGTGGCTCACACAGATAAATCTCTTGGCCAAGGTCATACACAGGATACAAGCAGAGCCTGATCTCCAATTTGGGTCTCTGCCTGACACAGCACACCTGTGTTCTTTCCATGTAGTACACTGCTTTCTATTTTAGTCAACTTCCAATCACTCCTTCACACATCTACCTTTTTTTTTTTTAACCCAGAAGTTCAAAACTAAGAAAAGCAGATTTAAGATTCCTCCCCTAGCCTTCCAGGCAACAAGAAAGATAGGAGACATCGAAGGTATAAAAGACCTAGAAACTCTACAACCTTGAGAGTGGGTTGTAGAGTTACCTAGAAATAACATTTCCTGCATCTTCCCACAATAACAATAAAAACAGAGGAAATGATACACTGACAGCTTTAATCTTAAAAAAAAAAAAAATTAGAACCCTTTAGCCCCTTCTAGCCTATACTAGATCTATCTCTGTTGACAGTCCCCTTTTTTTGCATAATTATTTGTTCTTAGGGCAATGCTATTTATATTGGAAGTATTATTGTTTATTCTAAATATAAGAAGTGATCACTCTATTTTTCCCGTTGTGAAAGACAGAATCCCCATTATATCAATAGCATGACAAGCATATCAAGTCACAGGGAGCATTTTTGGATTGGAGCCAAAAGCACCTTCCCAAGAAAAATGCTTTGATGAATTAGGAAATGATCATTTGTGCCTTTATATTTTTCTTGTACCGAATTGTCTTCGATGGAGCTGAACTCTGTAAAGCATTTACAGACTATGTTTATAGGTAGTGGGTTTAATATACAATAATATTTGATTTGATTTTTATTCTCCTCAGCCCCTTTAACCTCTAGACTGTAATGACTTCCATATGGCTAGCCAAGTCTATTTTTAGACTGTTAATTATCCATCGCTATTTTTAGACCTCTTCTTCCTTTTGGTTGCTGATTATTATAAGACTTAAAAGTGCCTTCTCAAATTTTAACGGTGTTGTTTTTCTGCCATATTAGAAGCCAATTCTGTCATTGAATACTCCTCTTTCCCTTCCCAATACCAATCTCCTCCACTTTAATTTTGCTCCCAGCAAATCAGCCAGGACAATATGATTCAATATATTTGTCAAGGAGCTCTAAGTTATGTAATATGTTAGAGAAATATCAAATAAGATACACGTTTTCAAAGAGATTCTGCCCATGTGGCTATCATTAAGTTGGAGAATAGTAAAACTGCCCGTTACAAAACTTTGTAAAATTTGGGTTGAAAAATCAAGTTTTGCACATGTGAAACAACCTATTTAGAATTTTTATTCCTTGCCCTAGACAGATTTTTCTTATTTTAGAATACAAATATGCAACAAAAGTTGCCTTAGAGATCAATAAGATGGTCCAATTTCAGGCTTTAGAGACTCTGGCTCTTGCCTTTGAAAATTCCCAAGTATAATAACATCCCAGATTAGTCAGTCTTAATCTGTTCTTCGTCATGTGAAATTGTCAGGTTGTTTTTTTTCCTTCTCTTGCTGCTTGTGTGAGTGTGTATATATATGTATGTGTGTTTAAAGAATGACGTAGACTAAGAGCACTTGGGATTTTTGCAAATAGCGAAGGTTGAAATCCAGAATCTCTTCTTTCATGTGCTTATTACCTACAGTAAATTAAAAGACATCAATATGTTGTTCTAAGAGTCATGCTGTACTCTAATCAAGTGGTTTTTAGAAATTAGTCTATATCCAAATAGGAAAACAGCAAGGAATGGGCTCTACTCTAAACCCACCCTATGTTACTTTGCAACTTTAAATTTCTTGTTAAAGCTGAATCCAACTGTCCATGTAATGTCTATCTGCCCTGTTTGTGGGGGATGGAGGGTTGGGTGTTTTCACTGGGAACAACGGTGAAAGTGGGGAATTAGGCACCACTGTGGTTTATAAAACACATTTACTGACTGTCATTGTCATTGCATTTGATGGGTTTTTTTTTAATTTTAATTTTATTGGAGCACAGTTGATTTACAATGTTGTGTTAGTTTCAGGTGTACAGCAAAGTGATTCAGTTATACATATACATATATTCATTCTTTTTTAGATTCTTTTCTCATATAGGTTATCACAGAATATTGAGTAGAGTTCCCTGTGCTGTACAGTAGGTCCTTGTTGGTTATCGATCTTGGACCTAAAGATTATCATACTAAGTGAAGTAAGTCAGACAGAGAAAGACAAATATCATATGATATCATTCATATGTGGAATCTAATTTTAAAAAGATACAAATGAACTTATTTACAAAACAGAATCAGACTTACAAATATCGAAAACAAACTTATGGTTACCAAAGGGAAACGTGGGGGGGGAGGAATAAATCAGGAGCTTGGGAAAACACATGCATTTGATATTTTTCATTAAATACCATATCCCCCGAAACGTGAAGGAACTCTTCAACAAGGATGAAGTGTATGAAAATGCATCATAAACTCTAAAAGAACTCACAGATAGGAGGAATTCCTTTTATTCCCTTTAGGGCTACAAGAATTCAAAATTTCAATACATCGACAAAGGACATTTCAACATGAGGACACAGTCATGGCAAAATTTTGAAACAAGGATATGTTTGCTTCTGCAGTTGGCTAATTCATCCTTGGTCTTTTAGAGAAATGTGCTTCAGTGGAACAAAATAACCACATGCCTCTGTGTCCTTTTTATACAATATTCATCCCATGGGAGGATACCCCTTTAAGAAAGGTTTTGAGTGGTCACATGACCTATGTGCCTTACATGGCCCACTTCAGGTGGCGTGGACTATAATATAAATCTTAAGTGTTTCTTTTAAAAAATTCCCCACCTAAGTCTTCATATGAAAGAGTACATAACACACAACACTAGCAAAAGTTACATGTCATCTGGCTAAACAATCTTTCCAGGACTGATCTGAATTAAAACCTGATAAGGCATTAATCCAAAAAAAGAAGGAAAATAAAAGGGGAGTTGGGAATTCTATCTTTGTTTGACTTCACTATGGGAAAAACAGTCCTCGTTTTGTAAATGTAAGATTTCTAGTAAGGAATGTTTTAGAATAAAATACCTTATTACAATATCTTACTTTAAATGAAAATTTAAATCTGCCCCTTGACAAAAACCCAAGGAGATGATACAGACACCAAAGAGAAAATTTTAATATTTTATTCCCAACCTATCTGTCCATTAAAAAACATAATAAACATAAAAAAGAGTGAGTTTAGGTCTAAATTTAATCTGTAAGAACAAAATGCATGACTAATAACTTTCTTAGATTTTAACTTCTCTGTTTATACAGCAAGGATAAAATAAACCCATTTTCATTTTGACTGCACAGAGCATGATTTATTGCACAATTCAGCTTTGCTGTCACATATTTTCTGTCAGTGGCCCACTGGGTGAAATCCCCAATTACAGGAATATTAATTTATGCATCCATTTATTTAGCAAATATTTAGTAATGCTCTATAATCCAAAAATCAGCATGAGGAATCATTGGAGAAATTCAGGCAATTTCAGAAAAAGATTGAGGAAGCTTCTGGAGCAGTATACTGCCCCTAAGAAGAAATGGAGGCATACTGTAGAATCACAATGATAATTATACCAGTAGCGATTACTTGAGCAGCTTCTATGTCCTTTATAATTTATCAGTATTTCTAATGTTCACAATAACCCGGTGAGATATGTATTATTATTCCTTTCTTTACAGTAATAACTAATAACTAATGCATAGGATTTGGTAAACCCAATAAAAGACAGTGACAGGTTTCAAACTTAGGTCTGTCCTCAAGTCTGTGTCTTTTCCACTACACAATACTATTACTGTAAAAGTAAATGTGTTATGTCTTACTGGTCACATGCTCTATAGTAGACACTCTACTAAGTGCTTTAATTATTTTATCTCATCTAATCCTTCCAACAACCCTGTGAATTAGGCACCATTATCATCATGTCCATATTTATTATAGGTGATGAAACAGAAACATGGAGACATGGGCCAAGGTCACACAGGACGAAGGGAAGTTGGGATGTGAACATACGTATCTGGCTACAAAATCCTCTGTTATACTGCCTTCCCAACAATGGACATGATAAATGTAACTGCATGATGATAACGCCAATATGAAGTTGGAAGTGTGATTTTGGTGTGCTAAATTATCTTGCAATGAACCATATTTCTTTTCTCCAGGACAGAGACAGTAGCGTCTGATTGCTTGACATATCAAATCCAAACACATCTATGACATATGTGAGGTTCTCTGCCATACCCACCCCATCCCAGATCCCATCAACTTTATTTCTCAGCACTGCTCCCTTCCAGAATTTCCCAAGATCCACTCTATGGAATATCAATGTGCCTCAAGATGACTGAACAGTGTCCTAGTGGCAAAAGATTTTGTAGTCACAGAAGTTTGGGAAATGCTCAGCTCCACAACCTTGTTTTTGGGGGATTGTTTTATTTAATTTTTATAAATAGCAGTACTTCTCAGGGATCTTTTATCTAATGTAGGCTATGAACTTCTGAATTCTGAAAATAATACTCAAATTTCTCAGTTATTTAATCCCCAAACTTTATCTACTTATCTACCGTTCACAGGATGTTAATTTCTGCAGGACCACAGTCAAGTATATGTTAGTCTATGTGTCCACACTTACCTGTTTATGCTCTTGAACCCTGAGCTCTCTCTCTCTCTCCCCCCATTCTCTGTCCATGAAATGCCTTTGTCTTTTTCCTCTGTCAACCCAGGTCTTTCACCTCTTGTTAAATCTCACTCAAAATCTCTCCTGGAGAAAACCATCCCTGATGCATTTTACCTCTTGGCTTCCTGTTTGATTCTCACAACACCCAGACTTTTTCTGTAAAAGCTTATTTACAGTGTCCTGTGACTAAGGCAGGTATAAGCATCTTTAACCAAAGGAGTGTTCTATATGAATTTAAGAAACATCATTCGGCTTTTTTAAAAAATAATTTGCTGTGCCTCTATTGTGAAATATCCAAAGAGGGTAATCACTGGACTGTAGGTTCCTTTCCAGGAGAGGTGTCTTCTCTTTCGGTGTTGTACCCCCAGGCTCTGGCAGAGAGCTTGCCATAAAACAGGGGCTCACCATATTTGCCCCAACTTTAAAAAGCAAACTTTTTTCTTAGGAGACATAGAACTATATCTAAATAACCATGATATGAGGCAGCAAGTCATGTTAGAAGGACAATCTCTGGGGTTTTTGTTTTGTTTTGCATTGTGTTGTGCTGTTTTATGGGAGGCTGGGTTCCCCTAGAAAGCAGAGGCTGAGGCAAGAACCTGTGTGCAAATAGTTTATTTGGGGAAATGATACCAAGAATGGGAGCAGAAAACTGGGAAATTTTGTTCCACAGTGCATTGATCACTGCTCTGACCACCTGGGGCTCAACGCCACTGGCAAAATTTGAAGAGCCTGAGAATGGGCTTCAGAATGGTCTGCTCAAGGGATGCACTAGCTTTTGTCCCCCATTGGCTAAGGGCTGCCCCACAGGGTGTAATCATCTGGCCCTTCCAGGCAATGCACATTTTGAGTACTTTGAGGTTCTTGTCCCAGGACAGAAAGCAAGAAATATGTGATGTAGCTGAGGTGGACACCATCAAATTAAGCCTGCCCAAAGCCAGGTGCATCAGAAATGATTAGAGATGAAGATGGACTGAGGGTATGAGAGAGTGCCCAAGAGATGGCTGGCTTTATGTCGCATCTGCTTTCACTCAACAAAGCACTGCCCCTTTGCAAGCCCTGCCTGGTGAATGGGATGGGCAGCTGAAAGAGTTTTACCTAGGCCAACAGCAGTAGAAGAGCATTGGATGAAAACCTCTGAGAAAGAGAAACAGTATTTCAGAATGACATTTAGCAAACAATTGCAGCAAACAAGTTGGCGGATGCAAGTACTTCTGTATCACTGATTCCGTTTTGTGTTAACAGCCAAATACTTTTATGAAAAAGTGCATGATCTTATAAGGACCTGCTATTTGATAGTCAAGAAAAGTCCTAAAAGCAAAGGCAGCCCTCATGCATTTCCATAAAATTATAGTCATCATTTAATTTTTTCAAAAGGCAGAAAAAAATAAGTTTATGTACCAAAGTACCCAAGCAGATGGAGAAATTACCATGAACTCGATTACATAACAGAGATTCTACTGACTTTAGCAAAGAGAGAAATAGCAGAGACAACTGTCTTAAGTTTTGATTTTCTCTAGATGTCACAGAACATCTGGTAGATAAGAGTTTTGATCGGAATACCAATTTTTGAAATTTAAATGGAATAAAATGATAAATCGTCACCCAGTCCATGTCTCCAAGGTGGAAAGACAGAGGTAACATGAACATTTTTTCATGTAAAAGGCAGGAGAGAATAAGAGAGAGAAATCCTCCAGAAGGGAGGAAACATCAGAGAAACACATGAGAAGCTGCAAGGACCCAAAAGTGAGAGAGAGAATAAAAAAACAACAACAAAAAAAACCTTGCTGCTTATCCTTAATCACAAGTGACTTATTTAAATAGACAAAATGACAGGCTGACCTCTATCTATTTTAACTGCCAAATCCTATCAGCAGGGTGTGATTATCTCCCAAGACCACCTTCTGTAGGGGGTAGGGGGGTCTCAAGCCTGCCCTGAGAATCCCTGGCATTTCTTCCTCCATCCAGAAATCCGGAATCCATCTAAGGAAACATTTGTGGCCATTAAACCAATTGGAGTTGAACCCATGTCCTAAAGGTTGACAGGACAATTTATTAATGTGCTATATAACCAAGTCTGGATTAAAAAAGAAGGTCTGGCACAGATTTTTTTTCTTCTTCCTTTTTTTTTTTAACTTTTACAAGATGTTAGTACCTTTGAGATCTCTATCTAAAGGAAGACAAATAGCAGTTTCTGGCCTAGAAATTCCTGTTCTTAATTTAAAGAAATTCATCTTTTATTTCAAAAACAAAATTAGAAGTAATTAAGCCCCTGGAAAAGTTAACTAAAATTGTCTCATGAGTTAAAAAGCAAGAGAGCCAGGAACATTATAAAATAGCAGACATACGTTTTGCAACCACATAACCAAAAAGAGCTAAAGTTGTTCCTTCAAATTAAAAAAAAAAGCCACAGTCTTATGAGCCAGCCTTTTACAGACAGATAAGTAAATAATTAAACTTTTCAGTGTGTGTTTGCTTGCTTAATGGAACAATTTTCCAGGTAAAAGGAACTAAGTGTGTGCGTGTGTTTCTTATCTGGGAGAATAGAATATGTTGTAATGGCTTTTTATTTTCCAAAAAATTAAATTGGGAGGGCAGATATAAATATCTATGAAGAATTAAGAGGTAAATAAACCTGCTATTTACTGAATATGTAAAAATTTTGTTCTATGCATTCAGCCTCAGCAATTTCCAGGATAAAATCCAAACCAAGGCAAATGACTTTATGTACTAATTCAAACCTTTAAAGATGTGTACCTTTTCACATCAATCAAAGAGGTGTCTTGAGTTAAATTCCCAAGAAGCTTGCTCTGCAAATCAGAAATTCATCTTCTGAATCATCCAAACATAAATGTTTAAACTCTTTTGTGAATAGGACTCTAGGATTCCCAGGCATTAACTGGATAGTTGAAATCTCTTAAATCAGTGATTCAGGCTACCCTTTTTGTTTCAAATGGTTCTCCAGAGCAAGGAAAATCTCTTAGACTATGATATAATGCCATCCTATTGCTTTGGCCTTGCCTAAAATATATTATCCATGGACCATCATAATTTTTCCCTTAAGTATACAATTTAGCATTCCAGGCATTAATCTCTGTTGGATTAACAAAGAAAATACTTCATATTAAAGCAATGAAAAGTTGTTTATGATGAAAAGGAAATTTTCCAATATTTTAACTTTTCAAGTCCCTGGTCTATAAAGAACACATCCCAAGATAAAATGACATTTCACTTATCCTAAGTAAAAGGAGGGAAAACACACACACACACACACACACACACGCACACACACAGACACACACAAGGGAAAGCACAGTATATCCTATGTGGACTTGAGGGTGTTTTCTTTGTTCTTTTTAGTTCAAGATGAAACAGCTGTTCGGTGTTTAAAATAGCATCTCACATTTAGATCTTTTTTCGCGTCAAAAGGAAGCTATCTTATCCTTCCAGTTTGCCAATGAGGAGTAAACACTCATTTCCTACATATATTATTCATAATGCAGACTTGTGAACTTTTGCATCCAGAGTCGGACTCACCTCTGTCCTACTCGGTTTTGAACCTTCCTTCCCCTGACCTCATCAACGACCAGAGTAACCTGAAGGCCATCTTTTCCTTTAATTCATTTTTTAAACACTCATTTCCTTATTACAATCCAGCAGCTCTGACTAATCCAAGGGTTGCTCCTATAAAAGGTAGAGATGACAGTTATTTTATGACATTTTATCAGTGGGCTGATATGAGTGTCTCAAAAGAAACTTCCTAATGGCAGTGAAATCTTTACAAGGGTCTCATGTTTCCACTCCTTCATTCAGAGCGATGGTTCTGTAAGTACCTGCCAATTTGATTTGAAAAGCACATCTTCTTTCTTGGGAAAAAAAAAAAAAAAAAAAAACACTTTTATAACTAGCAGATCTCAAGCTGTTAAATCTAAGTAGCTTGAAACAAGCTCAAAGACCCTTAAGGCAAAAAGGCAGAAAGATATATCTCTTTCAAAGGTGTCCTTTAAAATAAATTCTCTGCCCTTAATTTTGGGAAGATTTTGAAACCTGTCACACTAAAACTGAATGGCCCACTTAGGTTCAATGCAAGCTCCACCTTGCCCAATTCTCAGCTCCATTACTGATTTAAAAAATAAAAAGTAAGTGCCTATTAAATTAAAATGTTCCCCCAAAAGAAAAAACTCCTAGAATATAGGAATACAAGAAGAAACCAGGAATTTTTCTTATCTCACATACTTAGGTGGCACTGCAGAGAGATCATAATGGGGTTGTTATATTTTGTTTTTCTAGAAATACAAATAGTTTCAAGACCTGTATTCAAATTATAAACCTCTTTATTGAAATGTTAAAGCTGGGAAACAGTCATATAGTCCAAAGAACAAAATTTGGAAATTAACTAGTTGTAATCCATCAAGTTATAGATAAAGCCACTGAGGCCCAGAGAGATTAAAGGTCTGATCCATTGTAAATTAGTAAGATTTTGCTATTTGTTGAATGAATTATGTGATTGCTCTGTCACTCTCTTGAATAAGAGAGAGCCTGGGACATTGGAAATAAGCCAGAATAATCAGAATTGTCAATTCAATTTTTTAAAAAATTTAACATTGAGATAATTGTTTATTCGTCCTAGACTAGTTAAAACTGAAACAGCTAAAGGATGAGGGTTTTTTCGTTTTTGTTTTCCAATGAGTTATTTTGCTTCATGTATGACGCCCTCAAACTTTATACAGTTCTACTAAGGAAAAGATCTTGTCCATTATTCCATATTTCCTGCCTACTTTTGAATATTTGTTCATTCAAATATAGCTTTCATATCCTCTAAGCTCCTCTATGAAGCCATTTCTTTTCACAACAAATGATCTGAATTTTATCTCCAGACATTTTAGGAGTTTGTAAAACATGAATATGACAATAGTCAAAAGAGAATGGGAATTCATTTCAAAATGATGTGTAACCTTTCCCTTTCCCCATCTTTAAATACCACCGTTTTCTTCTGGCTACCAGTGCTGGGCTTTTATTCCCTATTTCTCATTTTGCCCACTAAGAAAATGGGGCAGAATCTAAAAGAATGGGCCATGTCTGAGATCCGGCTGGTTCCCACCCTATGGAGACCCTGTCTCGCCCACGCAAGTGGCACTCCATAACCTCATTTCCACTGACATTTTTTTTTTGCATCTTAGAAAAACTGGGCACTAGGAAGTATGTATACCCCCAGGATCTTGAATTTATCCAATCAGGCCTTACTCAGCAGCTCAATGTCTTAACGACCCTGGCAAAATGACATGGGTCATATTTTCACATGGATGAACTGTTCTCAGACAATTTCTCCAGTGTATGAGGCACAAACAGGCTTTTCTTCAACATCAGGCATGCATGTCTTCCCCGCCTCTTGCTTTATAACAAACATATGTATTGTGGCCAGTGCAAGAGAAATTCTATTCCCCATTAACGTTTGAGTTTCTCTCCTACTCACCCCCTTTCTTTACCCCCTTCAGATGTCTCTCTCTCTTGACATTTCAAGATAACAAAAAAGTGAAGGACCTCTGTCCTGATTTTTTTTTCTTTTTTTTTGCCTGTGGAGATAGATAACAATGTGTAGCCAATTCATTTTCCCCTGCACTCTTTCTGCATAGGAATCTGAGGCAAGAAGGAGTATCAGTTACCATAGTCATCTAGGCACTTAAAAATCTGCACCTTCTTCTTCCCTGGAAGAGATCATTGCTGTTTGGAGCCACTCCATTTCATGAGATGCCAAGTTTGGGGCATTGTTACAAATTAAAATTCTAGATATAACTATACCATAATTGCTGCCAGTTCTGCTTTCAAAAAAGAATGACATCCCCCAATAATCCCCAAATGTATTACCATTTGACATCTAAATAATACAACATCCTATATTGCACTATTGCACATAGTAGATAATCCATAAATATTGTTGAATAAATGAATAAGTGAAGAGGAATCAGACCAGCAGGAATTTCTTATTTGTTTTTCAGTTATACCCCATGATCATTTCTTATAAATTTAAGTAACTCTAAAACATTCCTTCTTGGAAAAAGAAAAGTTTAGTTCTTTACAGGAAAAGATAGTGTACAATATGTCCCAGGGAATCAGACTGTTTACTCCCAAAAGTAACGAAAAAGAAGATTTTCCCATGACGTCATGCAGACAATGTGTTTCAAAAGATCATCCATCAGGAGCTGACTGAGTGCATGTACTTGATGGTTCGACTTGGCTGTCATTCAGTACCCTTGTTCACAAACTCTTTCTTTCATTTCAGTTTCCTTCTAATGTCAGCATGATTAATAATAGGAAACCGGTCCACAGAATCATTGATCTGAATGGAAAAGGAAAGACAGTTGTCAGCTTTATAAGAAGTTATCGATTTCTTCTCCAAAAGGTAATTTGTTATGAAAAGATTGAAGGGTCATGCAAGACCATCTCTCAGAAAGAAATTACAAAGTATGAAATCCAAGTGATGATACTGGAAAAAGAGTCTCAAGATTCTTTGTAGCTATACTACACTTATCAGTGTGTTCTGTTTGAATTGTGTCTGGAGTTTATTTTCTGGATATAGGCATTTGCATCTGTTTTGAAACAATCCCCTGATAGGTTTCCCATCATCAGTTTAATGACCCAAATTTTATGACCCTCTGGGGGCCTGGAACACTGGGAGGTCCTTTAATATCAGTTGTGAAAAAGAAAAAGAAGAAGATCACATTTCTGTCTGCTCAAAACAGAGAAATGACTTAATGGCATATCCTGTTTTCTCAATACCCACCCTACCCATGAGCAACTTTTGACCTTTCTAGGAAAAAGTGTGAGTACAATCTAATTCTTTCCCAATGATAAAAAGAAAATGATTGTTGGAAGCCAAGATAATTACTGGAGAATTCAAGAAGCCAATGAATTCTTCACCACATTTTTAGAACAAAGGTGTACAGTCTATCTGGGGAACCATGTGAAATAATCTGAACACCTTTAAGATAACTGTCCTGAAATATGCAAATCAAGGAAGAAGTCCATTTTCAATGTTCATTTCAGTTCTAGTAGTTCATTAATGTTTCTTTTTAATAATACCATGAATATGGGGCTCAAGCGCGCTCATCCAGGTAGTTATAAATTATCACAGGAGTTCAAGAGTGGTGTGATGGTAACAATTGTTTGTCCATATCTCTGAACTAGACATGTCTCAGCTGAGATGGTCAGAAGGTTGAAATTGAATCCACGAAGGATTGCTGCAGTAGTTTTATAAGTGCAACAAAAGATACAAACAATAAATGCTGGAGAGGGTGTGGAGAAAAGGGAACCCTCTTGCGCTGTTGGTGGGAATGTAAATTGATACAGCCACTATGGAGAACAGTATGGAGTTTCCTTAAAAAACTAAAAACAACTACCGTATGACCCAGCAATCCCACTACTGGGCATATACCCTGAGAAAACCATAATTCAAAGAGTCATGTACCACAATGTTCATTGCAGCTCTGTTTACAATAGCCGGGACATGGAAGCAACCTAAGTGTCCATCGACAGATGAATGGATAAAGAAGATGTGTCACATATATACAATGGAATATTACTCAGCCATAAAAAGAAACGAAATTGAGTTCTTTGTAGTGAAGTGAATGGACCTAGAGTCTGTCATACAAAGTGAAGTAAATCAGAAAGGGAAAAACAAATACCATATGCTAACACATATATATGGAATCTAAAAAAAAAAAAAAAATTGGTTCTGAAGAACCTAGGGGCAGGACAGGAATAAAGATGCAGACTGCAGATGTAGAGAATGGACTTGAGGACACGGGGAGGGGGAAGGGTAAGCTGGGATGAAGTGAGAGAGTGGCATGGACATATATCCACTACCAAACGTAAAATAGATAGCTAGTGGGAAGCAGCGGCATAGCACAGGGAGATCAGCTTGCTGCTCTGTGACGACCTAGAGGTGTGCGATAGGGAGGGTGGGAGGGAGGCTCAAAAGGGAGGGAATATGGGGATGTATGTATACCTATAGCTGATTCAGTTTGTTATAAAGCAGAAACTAACACACCATTGTAAAGCAATTATACTCCAATAAAGATGTTAAAAAAAAAAGATACTAAAGAATGGTAACACAGACACCTGTGTTACCCTGAAACTCCCCCATATTAACTTCAAAATGTCCCCAGAGTACTCTTTGTCAAGTGAGAGGGAAACTGCTCACTGCCTGAGATCCCCACCTTCCAGGTCTCCAACACAGCCACACAGAACATCATGCAATTACTATCCAGAGTTGTAAGTTGTGACTGGCAAAATGGCCAGTTCCTACAGAAATGATTTCTTCAGAGAGCTCACAGTAAGGAGAACAGGGCAAACAAGTGCTTGGGCCCTTCTTCCATAATACCTGCAGCTAAGCACACACTGGGAAGTCAGAATAACTCAGAGCCCTTCTTCAGAAAGTAACTCTGTTGTCCTGTTTCCTCCCCTATAAAGCAATGATCAGACCACTAGGTTATAAGTGCAGAATAGTGTACGTGTAGAGTCATCAGCAACAGGGATTTGTGTCCCACACAGTTTGATTCCCTCTCAATAGTCATGAATAAGTGTATATCAAGCAAATCTGGAAAGTTATCTGGCTGAATTCTTAAAAACATTGACTACGTTAAATATTTTTCACGTCTCGTTTATTTAAAGTCATCACCCTCGGAGATTCCAGCACAGTATGTCTGTTGATACAAAAACTTGGGAATTCCTTTTCAGGGGTCAGATAGTTTTTTCAATATTCTGCACATTGGTCAGTCTTCAAATGTGAACTTGGTTTTTGTAAGTGAATAGGCATCATTAAGTATCAATTGTATAAATAAAGCGGGTGATAAAAGTGAGCAAAACTACAAATTTGGATCAAAAATGAAGTATGACTATAAATATAACACAACTGATTTTCCTCTGCTGATCACCAGCCAAGCCTGAGGGCAATTCCAAGGTTGAAGCTATGGATGAGAGGGTGATCTGACAGGGACAGCTGTCATCCATCAGCCCGTTGACCTTCAGGGTTAATTCACCTGATCTGGCTGGATGACTAAGGGTCATCTCCACTCGCCCTCACTACCCCATGGGCATCTCTTTTGAAACTCCTTGAATGATAATAAAGAAAAAAAGGAGAAGAGAGCCCTTCTTTCATCAGGAATGGCTATTCATTCTTTCAACATATGTTTATTGGGTTTCTTCTATATATCCAACATTGTCTAGTATGTGCTGGGGAACAAGACAGATTAGACTCCTACGCTCAGAGTAAGAACTCAGAGAATAAAAAGGAAACAAAATTAGCAAAAGTTGTAAATGGCAATACATGTAATGAAGAAAAATATGGGGACATCAGATAAAGAAAGCCATTACATTAGGAGGTTAGATAGAGCAGGCCTCTCTCTGAGAAGGTACCATTTCTGCTAAGATCTCAATGATAAAAAGGCACCGTAGAAAATCACGAGGAGGATTTTCAGGCTGAGGGAATGGCAAGTCTAGAAGTTCTAAGATAGGATGAGCTAGGTGGGTTTTTTTGAACTTAGTAGTCAAGTACCACATGTCAGAGTATAATGAACAAGTCCTATTATACACATAAGTAGCTGTGTTCTCCTGACACAAGCATTCTGGAAAGTCACTGGCATTCTCAAAATGTTTTGACCAAAATCAACATCTAAGCAATTAAGTATGAACCTTCACAAGGTAACCACTTGGAAAGGGACAATACTCCCATGAATAGAAATATTCTCTAGTGTTAGAATGAAAACGAGAGATTCCATCAGAGTCATATCAGTGGAAGTTTAAAACATTTTAAAGAAGATGATAGTGGCCAGTATTTAATTTGGGATTTTTTTCTAAGCCTACACATTACTTCCTGCTCAGGCAAGCTTGAGAAGATGGGATCAAGGGAGTTTTGTGGTCCAGTGAGCAAAGGATGGGAAAATCAGAAAGATTCTGAGTTATAATCCCAGTTGAGCTACCAGGTGACCTTTAGGCAAGTCATTCGACCTCCCTATGCCTCATGCTCCCAGCTGGAAAATTGGATAAGACCAGCAGGATATCACTGAAAACCAGATGCTACACCAAACCCAAGCTTTCCCAGCTAAATAAATTACCACCAAAGAGACAGGGGGGCCGAGAGGGAGGGGCAGTGTCCAATCTATCAGCCTATGTGAAATGTACAGTTAATGACATTTGGCCATTCTTTATATTTAAAAGTTATTAATCTCTCCCATATTCATCAAATCAAATTAATAAAATGAGTAGTTCAAACAAGAGTACTATTTCCTGAAATACTTAGAGATGTCATTCTAGCTGGAATCTACTTTGCCATAGCAGATTTGCAGGTTAATAATTGTTACAATTCCAGTCTTGCCTCGTTACACCTTCCCATGACAAGTCATGCCAGTGTCAATGACACACAGCTAGAACAACAAAGAGAAGTCCGAAACAGGAGTTTATTTCCCCATTTTTCAAACAAAGTAAACTTGCAGTTTCTATGTGAAACCAAACAATGATGTTTTGTGTCTGGGTGTTAATACGATATTTAAATGGAGAGCAAAAATCCCATCACTCATTAGAATGTTTCATCTATATCAATAATGAGAAACTTTTTGTTTACAAAGACCAATTTAGGAAATGCAAACATTTTTTAAAGTGGGAATTTTTTTTCAGTTTAAATTAAAACACCTTCATTAAGTCTTATGGGAAAAAATATATATTCATTCAGTTAAATTATCTACTTTACTGAGTAAAAGAATGTTGCTCGGGAAACTGACACTGCTTTACCTTGCTGATAAAGTTAATATTTGAGTATATTTTAAAAACTAACAATGTTTTAATTCTACAACATGAAATTGGACCATCATCTGCGTGTAGACCTGCTCAACACAGGTGTATATCATTGCAACCATCTGCATGTTTAGGAATATCCAGGTGCCTGGCTTAATTTTTAAATTTCCACTTGGATATTTTTGATGTCATGTGAACATTCATAGAAAGGAGATTAATTAAGCAAGCTGAAGGTATTGAAAATACTGCTCTGGGTGCCAGCATATGCCTAACATTACTCCAAAGGATTATACACATAGAGTGTATGTGGAATGACAAATCATTTATTAAAACTTCGTTAAGTGGGGACTTGGGGGAAAAGCAATGACATCATCTGGGATTGGGCTGTCTCTGAATATGACAGCTTTCGTGTGGTTGCTTTCCTTTGAGCTCAGTCAAGTGATACTCCAGGCAGATGCTAAGGTTGCTTTGTTTTGTTTTTAAATTAAATGTTGCTGCTGCTTCTTTGATCTTAATCCTGATAGAAGTATTTTTTCACCTTAGAGCAAGTTTTTGTTTCTTTAAAAAATCCATGGACAATGTTGATGATGGGATGAGTGGCTGAAGTTTCTGCAACTAAGCGACCTTGGTAAGGTCACCTAATAGCTCAGAGACACATTCTCACTCATTTATAAAATGAAGGTAATAAAATGTTCTCAACAGACTATAATAAGGCTCACCAAAATAAAAATGGTTTTCCAATTATACCATGTTATAGGGATGTTGTTTCTTATTGTTGTAGACTGTGGTTTCACTTCATGAGTTTGCCTTGAGGGGGTTACGTAACTGAGTAGCTCTTCTTCCCCCTCTACGTACAACCAAGTAGGTGCCTGACTGGACCTGAATCAGTAGCTCTAGAAGAAACAGACAGGCATCTTCTGAGATGCCCGAATCTCGGAGAGCCAGCTCAGGGACCACGGGGACCACACGGATTCACAGCAGTCTGTGCATACACATCCTATCACCTCAACCTGTAATTATTAGCTATAGCCCTGCACTCAGGAAACAACAGTAAATAACCAGCATTATTTAATATGTACACAATCAAGTCCTGTATACTTTTCCCCTGATCAGTTTTAGTGGGTCATTATCCATTTTGTTCTTAAACACAGATAAAGATTTGGAACAAATCTTGCCAAAGAAAAAATGATGATAATAATAACTAAGTGAGAGGGAGACAGAGAGGAAGAGAGAGAGGGGGGGAGAGTTTGAAAGGAAGAGCGAGGTAATTTTTGGAAGAGGGAAGGGTAGGGAAAGGGAAGAGCCAATCCCTGCAAAATCATGAGTGGGTACACCAAGTGTACCTTTGGAGCTTGCATAGAAATTTATGAATCAATAGCAGTCATCTTCAGAAATCAAAGTACTCATCACTAATTATCATATAATACTATTGAGGTGCTTTAGGATAGAGAAGTGTTTTGTTGTAACCAACACCCCTATAGAAAGAAAAATTTTAAAGATCTTTTGAATGGAGGTTTGAAACACTTAATATGTCCAAGTTTTTAATAGCCAAAACAATTAGGTAAGGCTTGGAGGGAAAAAATGAGTATGTTCTATTTTAGCACATAGCTGGATGATCTTTTCTGGCCATTTTTTTTCTCCCATACTAAGACATTATCTTTTTAAGAATTGTTCATATCTCTCTCTATTTTCTTGGCTCTAAACCCATTACCACCACAGCAGTTATATATGGCAGCCTGGCTCAGAGCTATGGTAAATAATGCTAACGCATAATTCATTTTCAATGAAGAGTTGTTAAAATAAGTGGAATATGGGTATGTCATCATAATGGAAATTTCTGTGTAACACATCTGTGTTAAAATCTCAGCCTGGCAACATTTGATATGACATAGAGTCACTCCAAAGAGTGAAAAGACATGGACATTTCTTTGAAAAAAGTGAGTGTTGGATGTGAATGTGCAAAATGTATTTTTTCAGGTATTATGTTCAGATGCTACCAAAACAACTCATTTAAAATCTCATGAAACCAACTACTTAACATCACTTGGAGAATGAATTCAGTATTTTATTTCCCTTTTATAACTTATAATTCTTGGAACTAGTTTGCAGATATGGACAACCTTAGTCATAGGGTTACCCATAAAAAGATATGATACATGACTCTTTTTGAATTATGGTTTTCTCAGGGTATATGTCCAGTAGGCATGTACCAAAATGTTCATTGCAGCTCTATTTACAATAGCCAGGACATGGAAGCAACCTAAGTGCCCATCAACAGACGAATGGATAAGGAAGATGTGGCACATATATACAATGGAATATTACTCAGCCATAAAAAGGAACGAAACTGAGTTATTTGTAGTGAGGTGGATGGACCTAGAGACTGTCATACAGAGTGAAGTAAGTCAGAAAGAGAAAAACAAATACTGTATGCTAACACATATGTATGGAATCTAAAAAAAAAAAAAAATGGTCATGAAGAACTTAGGGGCAAGACGGGAATAAAGATGCAGACCTGCTAGAGAATGGACTTGAGGATACGGGGAGGGAGAAGGGTAAGCTGGGACAAAGTGAGAGAGTGGCATGGACATATATACACTACCAAACGTAAAATAGATAGCTAGTGGGAAGCAGCCGCATAGCACAGGGAGATCAGCTCGGTGCTTTGTGACCACCTAGAGGGGTGGGATAGGGAGGGTGGGAGGGAGGGAGATGTAAGAGGGAAGAGATATGGGGACATATGTATATGTGTAACTGATTCACTTTGTTATAAAGCAGAAACTAACACACCATTGTAAAGCAATTATACTCCAATAAAGATGTTTTAAAAAAAAAAAGGAATATCATGGAGATAAGTGATTAAAAAAAAAAAGAATAATGTTTTCCAGTTGGCATGACTACAAACTTCTGGCATTTTGCTGAGAGCAAATTACATTTTTACTATATAAAGATTTTGATGAGACAGTATAAAGTAGTTCAGGGGTGCCCAGTATAGCCTCTTAGGTTAATAACGTTAATTTTAAAGCCTTCCAAAATAATAATAGACATTTTATGCAATAGATTATGATGACTCTCATAGCCTGCCTGGTCTAGTGGTTTAATATGAAGGATATCTGCAAATTAAAAAGCACCTAGTTTTCTTTAGTAAGAATTTGTATTTAGATGATTTATATCCAATACATCCTTAATTATTAATGTAAGCCTATGACGCCAAGTTGATCAACCATTATCTCAAAAAAAAGTATTAAAATAAGTCAAATAAATTTCATAAATTCAAGGTACCTTGAATTAAAATGCATGGTGGAAGTACACGGGAAGAGGCACAGCTATAGCCTGTAAAACTTGATCTGCTTCAATGACAAACTCCTAAAACTAGTTTATTTCATAGGCAGCCTACTAAGTAGGTAACTAGAATTAGCAGCAGGTGTTTGCTGATATAATACGAAACCCAAAACTCAACCTCCAATGGCATCCTGTATTTTCTAAAGCAGTTCGTTTCACGTTTGGATGCTCTCCAAGTTCTCTGAAGTTTACCCAGTACTTAAACATGACTTTTAACCATGACTTCCATTCCTTAATACATATTCCAAAATTTACTTTCTGCCCCTGCTCTCTCTGGTAACAACTGCTCATTTGTACTGACTCATATTCAATATTTGGTCCATGATGGCTAATATTATTTTCTTACCTACTTAAAAGAAACCCAATTATTCATCTTATTGCATTTGCTCACTAGAAAGAACACTTCCCTAATTTCTAAAATTTTAAGATAATATAATATTCTAGGTCTTCATTTTTATTTCTGGTCCAATTTGCCAAGAAGGTACCATCTGCATTTTTCTCCACCACATCCCCTGGCCTCTCATCCACATTTCTTGCAAAGGCAATTGGAAATCTTTCTATTTTTGGTAAAAGAGAATTACAAAAGGAAACAATGCACTTGGCTTGGAATTTGTCACCACCAAAAGATGTATTATTTACTTCAGGTTTATGGTACTGTTAATTTTTAGCCACTCAGGCATAGCAATGAAAACCGAAGTCCACGGTACAATGTATATGCCCAACTTCATCTCCAGATGCATTTATCTAACAACTTGGACATCTCCACCTGGATGTCCCAATGACATCTCAAACCTAACTGTCTGAAGCTCATGCCCCATCTCCTCGGCACACTTGTCCCCCTTTCTGGTTCCTGCACCTCAGTGAATGGCACCACCAGCTACCAGCTGCACTGGATGAAAATAGAGCAGAAATGTCCATGTCGTCTGACATTCAATCAACAATGATTCCCAATTGCTTGTAACTGTATAAAATCCCTTGACTCTCTCCCTTCATCTCTATCCCTCTGCTACAGCCTCTCTGTTCAGTCCCTTCCCATCTCTGCCTCCAGATTTCCCTGACTTGAGTCTCTGCCTCTGATCTTGCTGAATTCCAGTCAATCTCTCCACAGCTGCCAGATATGGAAATCTGTGTCCATCACTTCCTCTATGGATCCTCTAGTAACTTTCCATTGCCATTGTCATAAAAACCAAGCTCTTTGGCATGACACAGAAGACTCAGTATTGGTTTTACCTACCTCCCCAGTCTGATCTATCAATGGTCCCATGCCCCCATCCAACCCTTTATAGCCTCCATTCTAGCCCTACCCATTAAATTCATAGTCTAGTCTCACACCTCTTCCCTGACACATATGGTATTTTATCTTCTTTAAATGTCCTTATGCTCCTTCACCTGATTGATTCTCTCTGCTCTTAGAAATTCATCTCAGACGTCCCTTCCTTTGAGAAACCTCCCCTGACTTGACCCCTGGGTGGAGGATGGGTACCTCCAGAGCCGTTTCTGCTACCCTCTAGCATTTCCATTTACTCTTTGCAATTAAAACTGTATGAAATTTTTCCACTTCTTTGAATTATATCCCCACTTGCCTGTCCTCAAACACCTCCACATGACTGAACTGTAAACTCTTTGAGGTCACGGAGGATGACCATTCTTTACATGTAACCTGACACCTCGCACAGTTTCTTGCACATGGAAGGTGCTCATAAATGCTTGTTCCAGGGACAAATGAAGTTAACTGATGCATTTTTGACCATGTACAAACTTCTGGGGGTTTTGCTTGTTTGTTTTTGCATCTTTTTCAACTGGGATTTTTCAAAGAAGTTTTTAATGATTGGCTACATGAGCAAAACTAATTGGGGTCACTTTGTACTTTATTTGGCCAGTTCTTCAAAAGAGCAGCAGGGAATGGGGAGAAACTAAAAGAGAGAGAAAGAGGGGAAAAGGAGGCTCAAGTAAGCTACAAATTGTCTAATAGCACTTTGTGCATTAAGAATGAACACACTTTTAAAGATGGTATAAAGTTTTACAGTCATAACTTTACTTTCCATGATCTGTGACATTGGGGTCAGCTTCCAAGATGGACAAAATAGACAGGAGCCTACACCACATCATTTGAAGGGTTCTGTCAAAATTCCTACCTGTTAGCAACTGTCTTCTGTTTGCCCCTCCAGACGCAGGTTCTGCTCTATGTATGGTCCCTCATCCACCAGTTGAGTTCACCCAATGAGGAGCCCCCAGAGGAAAAGGGGGGAAGGAGAAGGTGAGGGAGGGTTTGAGCCTCTTGGCTCCCTCTCTGCAAGGTCACCTCAGGTGGCTGTTCCTGGGCTGAAGGTCATTGCCCCCGTCAGGGCAGCCTCCTCTGTGTGGCTACTCCTCGTGGGCTCTTTTTGTTCTTTTTCTTTTTATTGGGGTATAGTTGTTTTACAGTGTTGTGTTAGTCTCTACTATTCAGCGAAGTGGAGTTCCCTGTGCTATACAGCAGGTTCTCATTAGTTATCTATTTTATACGTATTAGTGTATATATGTCAATTCCAATCTCCCAATTCATCCCACCCTCCCCCCTTTTCCCCGCTTGGTGTCCATACGTTTGGTCTCTACATCTGTGTCTCTATTTCTGCCTTGCAAACCGGTTCATCTGTACCATTTTTCTAGATTCCACATATACGCGTTAACATACGATATTTATTTTTCTCTTTCTGACTTACTTCACTCCTAGAGACTGTCATACTGAGTGAAGTAAGTCCTACTGGGCTCTTGTAGCTGTTCTCTGTCCTCATTCTTTCAAGACTAAGGGCAGTTATGATGCAGTAACTGATTACTAACCACAGGGGACTCCACTCTACCCTGTGGTCATCCTCCACCCCACCTCTGCCTTTGTAAAGAAACCTTCCTCAGGGGATCGATCATTCACACGTGCTTCCTCTTTCCCACCCGGATACGGACTGACATACACCCTCCTCATTTTGTTAATGTCATCGTTTGAGTCCTACCTCTGTATTAAGGCAATTATCCAGGGGGGAGAAGACAAACTGTGAAAGAGGTGCGATTTCATCCCTTAGGAGCCATTAATTACATGAATAGATGTGTTACATTTCCTGGAAACAATGGGATTCTTTACAGCAAAGAAGGAAGCACACAGATTGCTCTTGTCTTAGGTATAAGGTACCAAGGAGTTAAGTGGCTGCAGAGAGATGCTAGGAGTTTAGAATGGAAGGGGGATGAGGTAACAGGCAAACAAACCAAAAGTAGTTACCCTATGTGTGTGTGTGTGTGTGTGTGTGTGTGAGAGAGAGAGAGAGAGAGAGAGAGAGAGAGAGAGAGAGAGATGCTCTTATCTGAGAGAAAGAAAAGGTTTTTTTTTAAGGTGTAAAGGCTTTAGGGGGAGCAGTTACCACTCTGCGCCCCGGTCGGCACTACAGTGTCTGCTGTGTGCAAGTCACCCCCATCCCGGCTCCCAGCAGGCACTGCCATCTCTGTCCCTGGTGTCCTGCACACACACCTCAGGTGGTTCATCTACCTCCCAAGGGACAGGCCCTGGGGGGGGAAAGACAGAGTTTTTCAGATTGTAGAACCTCAGTTTGCTTTGGCCTGAAACAGCAATTTAAGTGTAAACTTCTTCCTCGATCCGTCTTCCAGGCATCAGAGGTGCTCTAATCTCAGGACCTGACTGGAAGCTCCTGGTGGCAAGTGTCAGGCCAGGTACAAGCTCCCATTTCTGGAAGAAAACCTTTGGGCCGATGCTCTAGAAATGTTGGCCAAATGAATTATTACCTAAATGGTTTCATTGTTTAAAGTTTGGGGGTTTTTTGTTTTTGTTTTTTGCTGTTGTTGTTTTAACCTGTGAAAATTGTCTTAATTTTTGAATGGGGAAGGTAGGAAAGAAGGGGCGAAAGTAGTTTTGAGGAGGAAGCACACTTTTAGTAACTGAATTCTAGACGTGGTTCTGTTTCTTATGTGATGGTAGTCACATGTACTTACACTCTTCCTCTGTAAAATAATAACTCCCTTATAGGTTCATTGTATTAACTATTGATTTCTTCCTTTTCATTTCATGCAGCCATCCAATTCTAAAATTCATAATGATCTTTTAAAAGACAGATTAATTCTTTCTCATTGTTGCATCAACACTAGATTTCTGCTGATCTAGAAACCTGTAGTTTTATTTGCTCCACTCTCACCCCCAGTATCTGATCACCTATCAAAACCATAGAATTATGTAACTGTGTAAATCTGGGCTCTGTTTAAAGTCTGCTGGCACAAGTTTCTATAGGCCAAGGAGCTGCTTTATAAAAAGCACTTTCGGTTTAATTAAGCTCTTCTGACAGTCGACTTCATGGAAGTGAACATTTTCATTTCTTCTGAAGCAGGAACCTCAGAAGCAGCCAAAAAGCAAGTTTTCTTGTGTGAGCCCCACAGGCAATATCAGAGGAGAAGTTGACCACTCAGTCGCTTGGCATTGATTCACTCTCTTGAATATACTGCCAACAAGGGTATAAATTCTATTGGTGGTTTTTGTGAATTGGACTCTGGTCAACTGAGGTCTTGACTCAAACCACCAACTCATTTCACATATTGTCTGCTCAGCCCTCAATCTGCAATAACATTTCTCTGGGACTTACCTCGTAGGTATAGGCAGGATTTGAATCAGTCCCCTCAGGGCAAGAGGCTTCAAAGTACATCATTAATAATCTCTGCATTCCATTCACTCAGATAAGGCCTTGTGGGCTGGGGAAAAATTCACAGGTTTTATCTATTTGGGTTGACACCACTGTGCAGCCAAGCTTAGCCCAGCCAGTTCAGTTCACCCCAAGCCGCGAGTCTACCTTTGGGGAAAAAAATTGTGGGGAAGTAAACATAAAGGGAGATGTCACATATGAGGAAGCCACAAGTATCCCTGAAAAGGTGAAAGTCAGTACTGTATAGCAAGAACTTGTCATTAAAAAGCCTTTCCTTGTTTTCATATTTGGGGCATATTTGCTCTGTTGAACCATCTCTAAAACGAATATATTAGAATATCACTACTCAAAAGTGGTGCAAGAATTGATCAAACAATGTTTTATCTTTTAATGTCTGGAAGTTATTAGGGGAACAAAATCCCTGTGCACATCTGAGTGGGTTAAATGCTTTTTATTTATATTATATAATAATCAGGCAAAAATTATAAAAAGAAAGTATAATTGTTAAAAGGAAGGGTCTTAATCATTTCTGACAGCATCAAGCCCTTGAGTAATCTACCAATGTTAAGAAACACAGCATAGCAATCTTAATGATAGGATCTGTCTTTTATTTATATGATTTTCTTATGTGTATGTGATTTAAATTAATGAAGCACTTAAAATTTTTCAATCTTGAGTACATCTGACAGTAGTCAACACTTAAGAACATTTTGTCAGCAGTGATTCAGGTGTTCTCTTGATGAATCTTTGGATTGTCCCCAACTCGGGTTTAATTTTACATTCAGCTCTACTGTAAACAACCATAGATATGCCAAAGGGCTTTTATAGGTCTTTTAAAAAATTTTTCATTAACAATTTATAAGACTATAACTGAAATAGGTCTTGATCTTTTTTGATGATTGAGGTGTCTTCTTGGTAACTGTATATGTATTAAGGTAAAACATGACTCATAATTTCTTAGTCACCCAGAATTGTCTGGAAAAAACATGTAAGGAGAAAAAAATAAAACTTACTTTTAAAGTAAAACTTACTCCCATATTAACTAAAAATAAGAATATAAAAAAAATTTTTTTAAGTTAAAAAAAAACTGATTTTCAGAATATTTTCCAACAATCAATTCTGTTAACCCCATTTTCTCTTTGGCTTTGGAAGCATTATCCATTTTCTATTGTCCACAGCCCTTCTGATTTGCAATCTGGTATGTTTGCCTTGTAAATTTGAATCATACATAAACTGGCCATGTTTTCTATACTTGGAATACTCAATTGGCAATATTCCTACAAAATGTTCCATTACTAAGACAAAAAAAACCAAAAGATTTGATTCAATCCCCTTGCCTACTATGTGCATTTCAACCAATAACTTTTAATGGATTTGAATCATTAACTGAATCTATGATCTTAGACTATAGTGTTATTAGTTACACAATGCAGTGCTCAATTTGGGACTCCTCATTAGATTAATCAAACTGTGATGCCTAAAGTTTAGGTTAGGGAAACGTCAGCACATATTAATTTATTTAATTTTAGAAGTACATATCAGAGAACAAAGCAATTTGCGAGGTTAAATTGTCTTTCCGCATATCAGATTCATGATCTTCTGGGTTCACAGATCAAGTTCCCTTCTTCCCATGTGCCATGTGAAAACCACAAAACACTGTTTAGCTTACACAATGTGTTATACACAGCAAGGCTCGCTCCTTCAGTGGGTACAAAGAAGGTAATTCAATCTTAAAGTTCTACTGCTGTCATAAGTGTTTATGACATCACCAAGACCTAGCAGCTGAATCGTAGCTTTGTCTTCCTTCTGCCAACATGCATTATTAGAGATGGACCCTCAAAGTCTAAGAAGTCATTTTAACCCCTCCTATACAAAAATCGCTGCTTATGAAAATTCCCTGAATTGTCAGGATAGTAGAACAAATGACTGCTAGTCTTTCTAATAACCCTACCAATGGAGAGAGGCACAGCCCTTGCTGTTAATTCTGAGTTCACACACAATTGTGCTTTTCATTCCCAGACCTCAAAAGCTCTTACAAGTTAGTGAACATTTTAAGATCACCTCCCTAGGTCCAACCCTGAAGGCCCAGTTATTTCAAGTCTTACTTCCTGGATAAACACAGGGTAGGCATTCGGGAAAGAACATGGGGTTGGACTTGGAGAAAAAATGGTTCAAATGCTTTCTCTACCACTTACTAGTCAAGGTGGATAATGCCAGTCTCTGTTCCTTCTGCCATTTGTGTGGGAGCTAAGGGCTTTGGAGGTGAATGGCCCTGACCATGGTTCAAGGGATGATTCATGATCACTTAAACCAGTCAATATAAGCCTGTTGTCATCATATCTTTTAGGGGTGGAGATAACCCAGCCTAAGCCAATTAGCATATGGCTTTCTTATAACCATGGTGATTGATCAAAAGTGGCCATGTGACCTAAGTTTGTTCTAGCCTAGTAGAGCTTAAACCTTTCATACATTGATTGTTTCCTTTTCTTAAGGGTGGTGTGGTGTGCAGTTCAGAGGCTTGAAGCTCCTGCAACTACCATAAGATGAGACACCTGAAAGACAAAGCCAACACAAGAAGAAAGGCTGAACTTAAAGAATCTCAAAGTGAAGGAGCCAAAGGCCTGATCAAACCATACCTGAAGCTTACATTACCTCACCACTTTTCAATTACATGAGCTAATTATTTATATTGTTTAAGACGTTGGAATTGCACTTTGTTTCTTGAAATCAAAGTACCCTAACTGATTCACTGGCTTCCTAATCTTCAGCTTTAGTGTCCTCATCTAGAAAATGAAGATACCAGCAGCTACCTTCTAGGGCATTTTTTGAGAAATAAATAAAGCGACATACACAAAATATTTAGCACTTAGTAGCCCTTTTCTATCAGTGGCCCAAATCAGTTTTCTAAATTCTTAAAGGACTTGCCTGCACTCTGCATATTTATCATTCTGCATAGGCACTTTAAATTGTGTTGTTAATTTTAGGATTATGGATTTTTAAATTGGGGTGGGGATTGGCCATCAACAATCCCTTTGAGAACCAAAAGAGAGCTACAGATTCTATCAGAAAAATCAATCGACCAATCAGTATGCATTGATGAAGAAAACAACTGCTGTAATACAGAAGGAGGGATATCCTATAGTTAAAGAAAAGATTAACAGACTAGACAGACTGATGGAACTCTTTCATTTAATATCCATCCCCAACAAATATCATGACCTCTTTGAATAAGTTTACAAGCCCACTTTACATAACTCTGAAGTCTGCTAACCTAATGCTATAGTTCGTCTCTCCTACTCACTGTTGCAAGTTTTCTGCTACCTAAGTGACCCTGGCCCCCCGTTTCCTCTGAATCACAAAACTTCCCCTCCCTTGCTGACAAAAATAATTTTTATGAATAATCTTAGTTGAATATGTGTTTTGTTTTGTTTTGTTTTTTATAAATTTATTTATTTTATTTATTTTTGGCTCTGTTGGGTCTTCGTTGCTGCGCGCGGGCTGTCTCTAGTTGTGGTGAGCAGGGGCTACTCTTCGTTGCGGTGTGTGGGCTTCTCATTGCGGAGGCTTCTCTTGTTGCGGAGCACGGGCTCTAGGCACTTGGGCTTCAGTAGTTGCAGCACGTGGGCTCAGTAGTTGTGGCTCACGGGTTTAGTTGCTCCGCGGCATGTGGGATCTTCCCGGACCAGGGCTGGATCCCATGTCCCCTGCGGTGGCAGGTGGATTCTCAACCACTGCGCCACCAGGGAAGCCCTATGTGTGTGTGTGTTTTTTTTTAAAGGCTTTGATTTTGATATGCTAAGCTGTCAAAGGAGTTAATGCTGTCTAATTCCAGACACTGTACACTCTCTCTTCCTCCTGCAGGCAGTTGTTAGTAAACCACTAAGCCTTATGCTAAAGCTCATAGGTTCAAGTTAAGAACACTTAGATTAATTTTATACTATCTGTATCATTTAGGCTTTGCTGCTTCACAACCTACCCAAAATTTAATGACTTGAAACAATACTCATTTATTTAGCTCATGGTTCTACTGGTCAGCAATCTGGGCAAAGTTCAGCTGGTTGGTTCTCTTGTTTTCACTGGGCTCTCTCGTGTACCCACATCAGCTGTTGGAGTGATGAAGGGTTGCTGATCTAGGATGGCCTCAGCTGGGATCAGCTCTATCCCCTGTGGTCTTTCATTGTCCAGTAGCCTACTTGAGCTTGTTCTCATAATGGCAGTGGGGTCTGTTGGGCTGTACTCCACAGGCCTGCAAGCCTTGTAGTTGCCAGCCTCAAGACCGAAGAAAGAGCCCAGAAACAGTGACAGAGACATCAGTGGTTTATTGGACAGGGGATCTTACACAAAGGGTCCTGGAGCAATCCCCACTGTGTGTGGCAGACAGTGGGCAGGACGTGGCAGCAGTCTTTGCTAATTGGGGCAGGGGGCTACCATTTATAGAGGAACTGACATTAGGTGGGCTCATCAGTTATCAGGGACTAATTAAACCCTATAATTAAGAGGATTGGATAGTCATGTGAGTGAAGCAGGGACTGGTCGAGAAGGGGATGTACAGAGAGCAAGAGAACAGCCACCTTGAATGGCCTGACCATACAGGGTCCAAGAGAGAACATAGATGCACACAAGGCTTCTGGAGGCCTGGTTAGAGGACGGGCACCATGTCACTTCTGCCACATTCTGTTGGTCCATTCAAGGCACACACCAGTCCAGGTTCAAGGATCAGGAAATAACCCAACCTCTTGATGTACAGAGCAGCAGAGACACATTGCAAAGGTGTATGACCATTTTTGCAATTAACCTGCCATACTCCCTTTCCCTTTCTACACTGTAATTCCTCAAAAACTCTGTCACATTACTTGTACCCTCAGCGTTTATCAGTGCACTTCCCACACAGGGTACTTCTCATATAAGCTCAATGCAAGTCCCCCACAGGACATGATGATGGTGACTGTCTTAGTGCATTCAGTCTGCTATAACAGAACACCATAGACTGGGTGTCTAATAAGCAACCTAAATTTATTTCTCACAGTTTTGGAGGCTGGGAAGTCCAAGATCAAGGTGGGGGCAGATTCGGTGTCTGGTGAGAGTTTGGTTCATAGAGGCCATCATCTCTCTCTGATTTCACATGGTAGAAGGAGCCAAGCAACTCTCCAGGACCTCTTTCATAAGGGCACTAATTCCATTCATGTGGGTTCTGCCCTCCTGACTTAATCAACTACCAAAGGCCCTGCTTCCTAATACCATCATGTCAGGGACTGGGATTTCAATTTCAGTTTTGAGGGGACACAAACATTCAGTCTATAGCAGTAACTTCTTTGACCATTGTATCCATTTATGACAAATCTGGTCAGCCAAAAGATGTGTTCGTGTGGGAATAGAGCCACAGCCACTGTAAACAGTTAGGTTAATTGGTTACAAAGCAATATTTATCTCAGTCATTGCACAATCCTGGCTGCACAACAGAATCAATTGTGGTGTTTTGAAACTTATGGATGCCCACCAGGGACAATTCAATCAGAATATCTGAGGCTGGGGCCTGTACATATGTGTAAGAGCTCCACAGGTGATTCTACTGCACAGCTATGGTTGAGAATGATTGATTGAACTATCCACCCACCTACCCATCTATTAGAGCCATGGTTCTCAAAATTGAGGGTACATCAGCATTACCTAGAGAGCCTATTAAATACACACTGCTGGGCTCCACAACCCAAGTTTCTGACTTAGCAGATAGATCTGTCTGACATGGGGCCTAGGTGATGCTGAAGAAGCCGGTCCAGGGACCACACTTTGAGAACCACTGCCATAAAGGAATATGGCCCATTGGCATTTTAAAAGTACATAATCTCAGAGATGTATTTGTCCCCAATACTGCCAAGAAGGCAGAAGTTTCTCTCTTATAGACCTGTAGTAATTCCAGGAGAGGAAAGGATGGTTTCTCCTACACCTATCAGTGTGTGGGTCCCGCATCCAGTGGTTCTAATTAAATGGGGACCTAAGCATTGTAGATTAGAATTTGCCCCCAGGTGATTCCAATGTACTGCCAGGATTAAGAGCTACCAGCCTCCTCATTTTCTATATCTTGTCCCAAAATCAGCATCATCAACATCACCTGAGAACTTGTTCAAAACGCAAATTTCAGGCTCCACCCCAGATCTATTGAATCAGAAATTTTGGGGGTGGGGCCCAGCAATCTGTTTTAACAAGCCCTTCAGGTGATTCTGGTAAATGCTAAGCTTTGAGAGCTTCTGTATTAGTGTATAGTAACAATGCAAGGAAGCAATTAATGCCAAGCTAGTGACAACGATTCCAAGCCCCATCCGACTTCCGAGAAAGTCATGCTAGGGAGTTCACCGGAGTTGGGCCACAGAGGAGAGGTAAAATCTGAGTGAGCAGAGAGAAGATGGACCTGTAATTCTCCTGGCCAAAAGAAGTATGTAATCACGTGGGCATGAGGGGGCGGGGTCAGAATCCGCAGATGGTCCCGGGGTAATTAGCTGACCACACTGGAGGTGCAGGTGGTTTATACAGTGAAGTGGAGGGACATAATTCCACGTTGGATCACAGCCTGTTCCAGAATTTCAAGAAGAGACGGAAAGCTGCATGATGTGGCTGCTCCAACACCCAAGCCAAAGCAACAAATGACCTTCAGAACCCCAGGTACCTTCAGAGAGTTGGAAATAAAATCAGTGGCAGAGAGGTGAATTCTCATGCTATGGGAAAGAGGGGGAAGGAATGGCTCATTGTGAGAACATGATACTGCCCCCTTTCAGAGAACAGATAATGCCAGGGGCACTGTTTCCTTTCCTCATTCAACAAGCCTTAGGGAGTGCTTCCCATATGCCAGGGATCATGTTAGTCACTAGGAGTATATTTGGGAACAAAACACAATCCCTGCCTAGTCAGAGAGGACGAGTCAAAGGCACCCACAAAATGCACATTACTTCAAGGTGTTTCATCATATCCAAGAAACCACACTTTGCTAGCAGTGTCTTTAAAAAAGCACTTGTTCAGATTTAGATACCTAAACGCTATCCCTCATCCGTCTTCCCCTCTGAGGTTCCCCCAGGGAGAAACATACAACGAACAATTGCTAAAACAGGAAAAAAGTACCATGAGCATGCAGCCAAGCCTGCCCAACACAGGGTTTTCTGGTGAAAATGTAATCAAGGACCTAGATTCTTGGCCTAGATGAGTGTTTCTATTCTATTTCCTTAAATCCAGAAATACCTATTTTGCAAAGGAAGCAGCAAAGGAAGCACTATGCCAGTTAGCCAATCAAGTGTGGGAAGGCCTCCACTACCCAGGATGGAACACGAGAAAAGAAAACACCACTAGACTGACCTAGACCACCTTGCTGAAGGTTAAGGCAATCCCTTTGCAAAGGCCAGGCTGACACATGGGAGAACATACTGGAAGTGGAAATATGGTTAGTTGGCCTCAAGGAGTAAGACCATCTTCCAAAATCAACCATTTGTAAAAGAGCAGTGAAAGAGAAGATTGAATTATGGGCACATGCCTTATAAAGCACAGTATCCCTGCCCCACAGTAAAAAGCATTCTGATCAATATCTGGGGGTACAAAAAATCACCTTTTCTATTCTTTCTTCCTTAGAAAGGACATAGTAAAGGGACAAGGGGAGCTGGGTCTTACACAAGGAATTAGGATGGTGATCCTCCTGACATCTAAACTATTTAGCTCATGATATAAATCTGTATCAACCCATACAGAGGTTCTTAACCGGAGCTCTTATCAAGAACTGGCAAATATTTGTCTCCTTTATTTAATTATTTAATTATTTATTTGATTGCATCCAATCTCTTGGTTTTAGTTGGCATTTTCATGTTAGTGACTAACAAACATCCATTTCCAGCCCATACTTCTTCTGCAAACTCCAAACTTATATAATACATAGCCTCTTCAATACTTCAGCTGGAAGGGTAGCAGGCACTTCAAGCTTACCTAGTCTAGAGCTTGGGATCCCTCCCCCCGGAGCCTGCTCCTTGGAATGGCAACTCTAATCATCCATTTATTCTCATGGCTTCCCAGGACACTTACCATAGAATCCTACAAGGCCCTACATGAGCTTGACCCCCACACCTCACTGATCTTAACCTCTACCCGTCTTCTCCTTGCTTAGTCCAGCCCAGCCAGAGTAGCATCTTCGCTGTTCCTGGACTATGTCAACATTCCCACCTTATATGTTTGGTTCTTCTCTTTCCCTCTTCTCTCACAGACCCATGTGGATTCCTCCTTCACTACATTAGGTCTCAGCTCAAATGTCACCTCGGTAGAAAAAGCCTTTCCTAACCATCCTGTCTAAAAGAGCTCTTCCCTTAATCTCAGTCCTTTATTCTGACTGAGCTTTTTTTTAAAAATTATACTCATCACCATATGATATATTACATTAATTTGTTTATTGACTTAATGGAGTGTTTCACCCAACCCGAATATAGACTCCACAACAAGGGGGGCTTTGTTCTTATATCTCCACATACCTTGCACAGTGGCTGGCATATAGTAGATGCTCAGTAAATACTTGCTAAATTAGATTATCTTTGCAAAGAATAAATTATCTTTACAAATCAGATCTGGGACATCTGAGAATGAGTCTTGAATGAGTCTTGGAGGAGTTCTGCTGTGTATACATAACATCCAGCTTTATGCAGTAAGGCACACGTGACAACTGAAGAGCCCTTCAGCTCCACGGCTCTTAGAAATTTCTAGCTCAGCTCACCCTTTGCTTGATTCGTCACTACACACTCACCTCCTCCTTACCTCCACAGTCAAATGGTCTAAGAATGGTACCCATATCTTTGAACACCCCCGCCATCCCAATGAGATGTGTAGTCTGGGAAATGACTGCCCTGCTGCTTCCAGATGTGGGATTCAGACTCTTCCACATGTGTGAGACTACGTGAGTGAAAAAATATTAGATTATCTGGGACATTTTTATGGTCACTGGGAAAACCATAACACAATAGTTAAATTTGGTACTGCCAAGGGAATACAGGTTGAATAATCATCATAATTCTAATGCTTAGATCTACTTAAAGCAAATTGAATAAACTATTTGAAAATAACACTGCTAAAGACAGCTAATAAAACTTGAGAGATCATGGATTTAACGAAAATTTGTTAACAATGGGTTTGCTGAAGGATAACATTTTGGTCCTTATATTTGGGAGCTCATTTTAGCTTCTTGTTGGAATAGTTGGCAGTACTGATGATTAGCCTACCCAAAATTCTTTTTCAGAATTTCAGAGAACCTAGAATGTGTTCAACTCTAATTTGACAATCCAATTTTCTATTTAAACTGGAAAATTATTTGCAAATCAGTGGAAATAAGTATCTCAATTCATGGGTGATTCATCCAAATGAACCTCTCTGGTAATAAACAAAAAAAAGTAAACTCAAAAGTACTTTCTTTTTGCCAAACCCTCTCCATATGTATCTCATCAGCCTCCAAGGGGTGACTCCAATCTCACTTTTAAGAATGTATCCTCCATGCACTTCTGTCATTTGCTCAGTCTCCCATGCATAAGGAATAAGTACCGGTGACACTAATCTCTGGAGGGAAGGAAAAAATAATCCTAAAGGCCTTCATTAGGTTCCCTTTCCCTTTCAACCATCAAATCTAATCACTTCCCCCCTTCATTACTCCCTGTCAGAACCGTAAGTGATAACAAGTTTGATTTTCACCAAATACATTTCAATTTCACTCTCTGACATTGTAGTAGCAAGGGTCTGGGCAGAGGCCACAGTTTTATCTACTAACACTTACAATCAAAATATGAAGTCTCACCCAGAGTAAGAATTGAAGACATACATGCTCTGATGTTTTTTCCCCTAATTATAGAGACACTCCATTTTCTCACCTGAATTTTTTTAGCAAGGTCACATACACAGGAAATTCAGATTTTTACTTCAGTCCTACATCTAAGTTTCATAAAGCCTTTTACCCATTGTTCTCTTCTTCCAACTCCAAAAGCTAAAAAGAACTTTTTCAGGGTTATTTCTTTCTCTACAGTAATCTGTACTTTTCCAGTGCATTATCTCACAATCTACTGGACCTTTTGAATTTATAGGAGGCAAGAATGTCACAAAACTTCCCAAAAGTATGACCAGAAATCTATGAGACCAAGTATCATGTGTCATCTAATTCACATCAAACCAAGTAATATCTGCTGATCACATACTATGGGCAATGTCCTGGGAAAGGCAGTGGTGAATATTAGACACCACAGAGAATCATAAAGCAGAAAGCTAGTGTTTTCTTATTTTCTTATAACATCGGCCTCAGGCTGGTAGTAAGCAAAGGTATCATTTAAGAGGTGTGATTGGAGGGTTAGGGAAAAAACACTTCATGCAAAATTGCCTTATTTACCCAGGTGGCACAGATTTGGGAATGCCAGGAGATTAGGCCTTCAACTTGAATTCTTCTATAATTCTCATTCAAAGCACCAGTGTCCCTGTTCAGTGGAGAAGATGGAGTTAAACCACTCTGATGTCCTTGTCAATCAGAGACATACATTTCCTTAATGAGAGAGCTAACCAGGAAAGTCCTAAGACCTTGGAACAGCATGGGGTCCACCCCGTTCCTCTCCTTGGCTCTCAAGGGGGAGAAAGTAAAGAAAGCCGGCATTCTGAGGACTGAAGCTATGGAAAGACAACCACATTTATATCAAATTATTACCTCCCCATGATGACTTCCTGTCAGAGCCAAATCCCACAAAAGTACATCTGTTTCAGGTGGCCCCAAGTCTGCTACTGTTTGAGATTTCTTCCTTCTTTTTTCTTTTCTTTCTTTCTTCCTTTTTTTTTTTAAATCTCTTTTTTTTTTTTTTTTTAACCTCTTTTGGAAAAAAACAGCATAGAGACTGTTTCAAACCACACACTCTCTAGCCTCCATGTGGAGAGACACACACTATATTTTTCCAAGATTATAAAACCTCGTTCTCAGTTGGCTTCTTTGTGTCTTAGTTTTTCCCAAACTTTTGATATTTTGTCTTATCTTGAGACTAGCTCCACCTTTTCCTGGTTCATGCAACATTATTGAGGTCACCCAACTTCAAAGTTCCACTCTGTGACTCAAATAGTGAAGTTCTCCTGTGTGTGAGTGTCTAGGGGATGCCTAGGACGAAGGAATAATACCCTTCTGTAAGGTGATCTGGGCTAATGACAATGCCGCACTCTCTTTGCCGTGAATACCAATGGTGATTCAGCATCACAGGCAGCCCGATAATGTCTCTAAAAGGCATCAGTGTTCTCTGAGATGCTTCCCAGGTATCCTGTTGCAAGATCTAAAATGTCTCCGAACTGAATACAGTTGCCCAGTTTGTCCTTGGTGGTGCCAGAAATGCTAATCAATTTCACATACATTCCCTGGATAGCAGTGGAAATTTTCTGTTTCAAATCCATCCAACAAGAAGTTAGTTGCGGGAAAGCCTGTCTGTTCCACACCAACTCTCCCTTCCCTTCCCTTCACCTGGTTGAAACCACAAGAGGCAACTTCCTGCCCTTGACCGCCTAATGTAAAGACACCTGTTTGGGCTTGCGAATAAATCAATTCACTTGCAGCTGCCCCAACCTAAGGATTTTAGAAATAATCTTTTTTTCCTTGGAACTCACCAAGAGGCACCTTTAAGGTGATTCAAGAAGTGGATTTCTCTGATGCTCACCCCCTGCCCCAAACTGGACAAGTCCAAACATACAAGGCATGAAAGGGAGAAAGGAGGAAAGCTTCATGGAAACAGACTGTAAATCTTTCAGGGGAGAACAAACAGTAGAATCAGGCAACCAAAGAGGCATTGCCTCCAGACAGGAAGAGGGTCATCTGGGCTGCCTGCAGGCCTGGAGCTGTGGCCACGGCAGGCACTGTGGCCAAAAGTGGGGCTTTCACAGGTCTTAAGGTTGGGAGCAGAGAGAATCTCCCTTTTCATTTCCCAAAAAATGTGTTTGCTTGGCTGAAAGGCCAAGAGATATCCTTCCATTCATTAACCAAATCTTCACTTCTAGTTAACTAGTATCGTGTTTGCCTGTTTTCTCGTGTTTAGTCACCAACCCCAGGAGACAGTCTGATGGAGTGGTTAAGTAGATTCAAATCCCAAACCCATCACTTACCAGCTGTGTGACTTGGGGAAATCATTTAACTTCTCTGTGCCTTGGTTCCTCATCTATAAAAGAAGAATGATAAGACCAGTACCTGCCTCCTGTCATAGTTGGAGGGCTAAATGTGATAACCTGCATAAAGCATTCAGCCCAGTGCCTGGCACATAGTAAATGCTCAATAAACATTAGCTGCTATGATTATTCCTAAGGGAAGGACAGAAGTAGTCAAAGCATGGACCAGACAAATCATCTTAGACAGTATTACTCTACGGAGCTGCTCGTCTTGGTTCAAAGCATTTCTGTCTGTCTCCTCTGGAGGCCAAACATGATAATGGAGGAGGCTCCGTCCGAGGTGAAGGACACCCACCAAAGGTCTGGAGGACAGCATGTGTTTTCACTGGCAGGCTGCTAACTAGCCAAACCTCTGGAAAGTCGCAACACCCACTTGGCAAAGTAGACGCTGTCTGCCTTGTTGGAAACATCTTAGGAGTATAATAAATAAAAAGCATTTTGTTTCCATAGTTTGAACTTGTAATTCTGTTGGCCAGGAGCTGTCAAGGAGAGAAGATTAGTGAGTGCAATAATGCTTAACAAAGTGGGGCTGATGAAAGAAGAGCTTCAGCCAGTAGCCCAGCTCTGAACAATAAAACACTTTTAATTGGCACAAAGCAGGCACTTCCCAAAAGGTCCTGGGTCCCGGCAGGGCACACGTCCCACAGTTTGGGACCAGAAATGTTTTCCAGAGACATCCCCACCCTGAGGAGACACACAGGTCCCGGTGTGTTTTGAGACTGTGTGAGGTGGATCAACAGCGGTGGAAATTCTCAGACCTGCCAACATGAAAGGCAAGCACAAACACTGCTCGTATGAGACTCTGGGAAGCCTGGCAGGTCCCCAGTGTTCATGCAAGAGCGTGGTGCTGGGGCCGTGCGGCCGTGGCCTTCTGAACTGGCAAAAGAAGTAGGCTGCCAGAAAGGAGTGGGCTCTGCTGATGCCGGCCACAGAGCCCACGGCTGGCTGGCGCAGTCCAAGAAACGCTGTTTGGAAAGTGGTGGAGGAAATGATATATGTGGCTTAACTGGGTGGAATTTTATCACTGACCTAGAAATCAGTGCCTCGGGCAGCTCAAGAAACAACAGTTTTAAGAGCAAAAGAGAACATAAGGACCGAGGAGCCATGACTCAGAGCTGCAAGGCTGGGTTTTCTGTGGGTTTACATACAGGCAGGACAATGAGCAAACACACTGTATGGTTCACATCCGCACAGGGTCAAGCCGGCACGCCTTAGCGATGGCGGAAGGTCCAAAGAAGGACCACATGAGCTCAGTTAATCAATCATCTTACCGCAGGGATTCATGCGTTAAGAGCCAGGTAAGCCGACAAGTGGCTACAAGAGGGATTTGTGTTTCCTGTGACCTATACATGAGTTCACTATCCAACCAACAGTGGATTTAAAGGAAGGGAAATTAAATGGAGAGGGTGGCAGCAGTTCATGAAAGTAAAAGGAATTTAGTCTTGAATCTCAGATGATGTCAGTTTGCAAGATTAACCAGGAAGAGGTACCATTTGTTCACCCAGTGTCAATTGAATCTCTCCTGGTTAAAGCAAAGCTGTCCTGAGGATGGACAGTCTCCATCCTTCATTCTCAGTTTCTTAGGATAGAAGATTAGCCACGTGTTCCAGTTACCCTGCTCCTTGTAGACATCACCATGCTGCTTTGCCACCTCTGCCTTCTCTATCCCACCAATACCGTCTCCAGGGCCACCTACGTGATCACCGTCATCTCTCTCCCACTGTCACTTCCACTTCCGCCACCACCTCCATCTTCCCTGTCCTCACCTCCACCTCCAACTTCATTTCTACCTCTACTATTATCATCAGCAGCTCCAACAGCCCCTCTACTACTACCACCCCCATTTCCATTTCCACCATCACCTCCACCACTATTACCGCCACCTCCACCATCACCAGTTCCATCACCACCCTACCACCACCACCACTACCATTGTCTCCATCACCACCTCCCCTCCATCTCCACCAATACCCCTTATCACCACCACCACCACCACCACCACCACTATCACTTCTACTACCTCAACCACCCTCCACTACCACCACCTCCTCTCACCTCCACCATTAATGTTTCCCTCCACTTTTACCACTACCACCTCTACTTCCACAAACTCCACTATTGTCACCTCTTCCACCTACACCATTTTCTCCCAAACCACCTCCACTTCCTCTTCCAGCACCATCTCTATCCCTGCCTCCACCACCACCATCACCACCCCCCATTATCTCCATTACAACCTCCACCAACTCCAGCAACACCTCCACTTCCACTACCAATACTACCACCTCCACCATGACTTCCTCCATCAGCTTCTCCATCACCACCTCTACCTCCACTTCCATGGCCACCTCCACTGCTGTCACCACTTCTGTCATCATCACTACCCCCACTAACTCTACCACCCACCAGCATCCCAAGCCATCACCTCCACCACCGTTGTCACCACCTCTACAATCACCACCTCCATCACCTCATCACCTTTGTTACCACACTAGTGTATCTGTAAGCCAGGAGTTAAGGGAAGTATTTTATAACCATTACCTTTATTTAATTCCCACAGAAACTCTATGGGGGGAGGTGGGTATTCCTCTTCCCATTTTACAGATGAAAGTCAGAGAAGTTATGTCACTTGCTCCAAATGACACAGACACAAAAAAGTAAACGCAAATTTCTGTTCCAAGTGTGTCTAAGGCCACGTTCTTGTGTTCTATTGAATCATGACCATTCTCTAAGAAAAAGAGGAAAGTAACTATAAGCAGAGTAAGTATACTTTCTCGCATATCTGTAAGGGCACAACAGAATGAGGTAAGTATTAAGGGCAGAGACATAAGGATGTGGCTCATGGGTGGCCATCCCCGTCCAGTGCCCAGTACAAACTCAGCCTGTGCCTAAGACAGGCTTCTCATTATGAGTTTCCCTTGGAGAAGAGTCCAATGTGTCACCCAGAGAGTCAAAACTATCAAAAATCCCTGGTTTTATAATAATGTAATTCACCTCATTTCTTTAAACTAAGATTTGTTTATTTCAATGAAATTAATGGACATTTTGAAATGGAAAGCATATTTCAGAAATAAAAGAAAATAAAACATAAAAATACATATGGTGGCCATTAAGATATATCTACAAGCCCATATACTGTATAGTGAAAATAAACAGCTCATTTCCTTAATATGGTGTGATCTTAGTAATTACCACTTTAGAATATCTATATAAACTGGAAGAAAGAGAAATATCATTATTGTTTCCTTATCCCATAATATTTAACTGACTTTAGGGATTAAAAAACAAAGGACATCATTATCCTTGCCTATAGTCTCAAGTTATCTTTCAAATGATAAACCATTCCTATAGTCTATCAATCCTAAAACCCAAGCAGAGTCATTGCATGAAGTAGTGGAAAGAATCTGAACTTCAGAGTCAAGCAAAACTGAATTCTTATCATAGTTTTGCTCCTTATTAGCTCTGCTACTCTGGGCAGTTTATTTAACCCAGAATTTCCCCTCTGGTGGGCTGAGGCCCACTGTGGTGCTACATGCCTGTAACATGTGTGCCAAGATATTGATGTCCTCAGCCACCGGGGCAGATTGATTGGTCTTGGGACCCATAACCTCAAGCCTCCTTCATTTCCCCCAGTGGTCAGGATAACTAGTATCATGTTCCATGTGTGCCATGACCTAGAAAATGTTCAGAAGTGCTAAGAACCTGTAAACCTCAGGCCCTTCATCTGTGAGGTGGACAGGAGTACCCCACTCAGAAGACGACTGTCAAGATTCATGCGGGAAAGAACTGGGCTCAGGAACCCACAGAGCTGATGCTCAAAAAAAATTCAATACATCAGGTTCTGCATCTACTTGACTTTTATTATAATTTCTTACACTACAGTCAGCTCATCAAGAAATGGAATGGCTTGACCCTGGGTGTTGAAGAAGGTGAGGAGACTGCACTTCTTTTGGCTGATGGCTAGACAATTATTAATTTGGCATCCACTGTGCACAAAGTACAGCATGGCTGGGGGTACAAGAAACATGCTCTTTCTGCACCATATCCACTCCTATGCAAGCAAGTGCTTACCAAACTGTTAATGACTCCCAAATTTAACATCTTCATTCTTGATTTCAGTCCTGCACTCCAGATCCAAATTTCAGACTTCTTTCTGGACACAGCTACATAGATAACACATGAGCATCTCAACTCTTCCACCTACCATCGACCCTAACCAAGCCTCCTTTGCTCCCGTCTATCATCTGGACTAATGGCGTCATCCTCCAATGGTTGTTCAGGAGCACAACTTCTATCCTCACCCTCCACCACACCATATACCCCTTAATCACACCACCCTGACAAATTCTGGGATTCTCCTTTTACAATACTTCAAACATCCTTTACACCCCCACTGCCCCAGCTCAGTCTTACATTATTTTTCCCTGACCTATCATTATATTAATCTTCTCATTGGTGAGCATGCCTTGGATCCCTCTTGATGGCCATTAATTCTATAGTATTTTGGCATTTAATGGTTTGTAATGAATGAATCATCCTAAAATATGCATGTTCTGTTTGAACACAACTTTTCACTCTTCCTTATATCCACACCCTCTAAAATGTGACTTTGCACCTCCTCCATCAAGAAGAAAAATTTAGCAAAAATAAGCAGGTGAGACTACATTAAACTAAAAAGCTCTGCACAGCAAGGAAACAATCAACAAAATGAAAACCCAACCTACAGAATGGGAGAAAATATTTGTAGATCATATACTTGATAAGGGGTTAATACACAAAATATATAAGGAACTCACACAACTCAATAGCCAAAAAAAAATTTTTTTGATTAATAGAATAGACATTTTTCCAAAGAAGACATACAAATATCCAACAGGTACATGAAAACATGCTCAACATCGCTAATCCTTAAGGAAATGCTAGTCAAAACCACAAGGCACACCTATTAGGATGGCTTTTATCAAAAAAAACAAAAAATAACAAGTGATGGTGAGGGTGGTGATGGTGAGGATGTAGAGAAAAGATAACCCTTCTACACTGCTGTTAGGACTGTAAACTGGCACAGACACTATGGAAAACAATATGGAGGTTCTTCAAAAATTAAAAATACAGCTACCATTGGATTCAGCAATCTCACTTCTGGATATATAGCTGAAGGAAATGAACTGCATTCCCATGTTCATTGCCGCATTATTCACAATAGCCAAGATATGGAAACAACCTAAGCATATATTAGGATGAGTAGATAAAGACAATAATACGTGTGTGTGTGTGTGTGTGTGTGTGTGTGTGTGTGTGTGTGTATCACTGCTCTGCAGGAAGATGAGACCAGGAGAATAGAGATAAGCTTCCCCAGTGGATGCCCTCCTAGACCACCCTTCCCTCAGCCAGCCCAGCCACTGGTCACAGGTAGATGAACAAGCTCAGCCAAGGCCAGAAGAACCACCCAGCAGAGACCAAGCCCAAACTACTGACCCTAAGAATCAGGAGCTAAATAATAATTGATTGTTGTTTTAAGACACTAACTTTTCTGGGCTGTATTAATCAGTAAAACCTGGTACACTTACCCCTTTTGAGCTCCTCCATTGTGGGGGAAACAGACTAAAATCAGTCTGATATAAAAGTACAATACCCCTAGTGTGTCCCAATTTGTCTTTCAAGGTTTATCTCCTATTTTCCCCATCTGTCTCCCACACCATCACTACTAGACCAGTTGCAAAACTTGTCACTTGCCCAATTTTTCCATATTTGTTTACCCTTATTATTATTAATTATTTTTCTGTAAGTTGATTTATACCTAACATTGTTCTTACTTAAACTTCTTTCTAACACTAAGCAACCATAACTTTAATAGACTAGTCACATTTTTAGAACATATTAAAAATAATTTATAACTATTAAAATGAATATATACACATTAAAACAAAAAGTTGTTCATCCATCCAAGTCCTATGCAGTATATTCACCAGAACATGATAAGCATTCTACTTCTCTCAGACTTGTTTTTTTTCATATGACTGAATTCTCATTTAGATTGTGACCCAGTGTATGACAGAGACCACTTTTAATTTGGTGTCCAATTGGTCATTAAATGGTTCTGAACTTCAGGTGGAACCAGAGTTTTAAGAACCTTGAAATTAAAACCAAGGAATTTGATTCCTGTGGGAACTCTTGTATCATGAGTATAATAGACTGAACATTAGGGAAGACTGGAAACAAAGGGACCAGTTAGGAAACAATTTCATTAGTCTAGGAAAGAGACCAAAATGAGAGGTAAATGAGAAAAGAGGTAAAAATGACCTGAACTGAGCTGAACTGGGCAGTGGAGGAAAACTGAGTGTTGATAATTTTTAAAAAGGGTCAGGAGAGGGAATCAACCATGTGTGAAAGATGGTGAAGGTAATTCTATATATTGTTGAGTTAGAGGAATGAAAAACATGAAGGACCTGAAGATAACTTTGAAATTTGGGTTGTGATGTAAATATATTAATAAGGTTAACATGAACAACATATTTGGTAGATATGCAGGTGTTAGAGAGGTAAACAATGGTGAAGATGCTGAGTTTTATTTTAGATGTGATTTCTGTTCCAGGACATAAGCCTAGTATTTGACAAACAAGAGGATAAAGAAAATAGTTTTTGAGAAGAATTGACAGAGCAACTCCAGAGAGATGGTTAAGATGGTGCACCACGTGGGTTTGGTCTGATTTTGTTTATCTGGTGGCATGATTTTGCATTTCTTCTTCAGAATCATCAACTTTTGAATGAAAGACCAATTTTGGTTTTTTATTTAATTTTTGTTCATATATCAAATCCACCCCAGATCTATGAGCAAGAAATATATGTTTGTCAGTGTAAGCCCATGAGAATCTGGGGCTGTTTGTTATGTGGTATTACTGCAGCAAAATCTGACTAATACACTGCTTCTCTGAAGGAATTAATAATTGTTGAGCATAAGAAAAAAAGAGAATCAGTTTACCCTGAAATTTAGAAACCAGGTGACTGAGAATGTGTCACTTCTATAATGTACTCAAGTACTAAGTAAATATTTCTTTCTTTCTTTTCCTTTATTCCTGATGTATAGTATTTTTTAAAAAATTAATGCATTTGTAATAGTAAATAACATTATGCTCTTGGAAGAGTTCCAAACTTTTTGTGGATTACATACCTTGGTAAGAAGGTAATGAAAACCATGGATGCTTTCTTGGAAAAAAACCCCAGCAAACAACATTCCACAAACCATCTTCTCACAAACCCTAAACCGAGAAGAGCATTAAAAAGGAGATAATGGTAACTAATAGGAACCTGCTGTATAAAAAAATAAATTAAATAAAATTCAAAAACAAATTAAATAAATAAAATAAAATAAAAAGGAGATAAAAGGCTTTTGTTGATATTCTCCCTACTGGATGTTGGAACTTTCTTTACCTCTATGTTATCTGACTATAGACATTTAGATTGTGATCAGGGAAGAGTGGGTCTCCTGATTCAGAACAGAGCTATAAAACGTGTCTTCATTGCAATTTGAAAAGGACTGGCCAAGAGCATTGTTTGGGAGAGGGAGTTGATATATAAAAAGGATTGCATCTAAAATTAGTAGTTTGTAGATAATTGCACTCATTAATTTTCAATCTATTCACTGAAAAGTACTTTGGAGGATAAAGGAAACTTGAGAGTAAAAAATTGAGTTGCTTTCCTCAAAAATTGGAATACAGAGAAATATTTAATGGAAAATTTTCATTTGATATAAACTTACAGAAGTATACCTATTCCAAATTAGCAATTTTCTCTCCAAGACTATCTCTAAAAGGGGACAGCTTCAGTCAGTATAAAAGATATAAAGACTTGTCTTTTTAAACTAAAAAGAAGACGATAGAGCTTCTGATGGAATTCTTTGCAGTCTTGTCACTCACATCCTTCCAGAATAAGATGTTTAATATGAGACACACCTGAAAGGGTCAGAAAGATGGAGCCTAACCAAGAGAGGATGGTCATCTATTCAAAAGTCTCCTCAACTCAATCCGGGTTAACCCCATCTAACAAGTTTTCACTTGTTCTTTTGACCCTGAGAATCTACGTGTCATAATTTTACTTGAAAGGTGGGAGTTACATTTTCAACAATACGAGAAATTTCTCAAAGCAGCAAAAATAAAATTGGTCTTTGCCTTGGCCTGCCACCATTACTTCATTGCTATGACATATGACATAATAGTTAGTCCTCAGACTCGGGGGTGTTTCTAATGAGCTGGAGTTGGAAGGGTCCCAGTGGAATGCAGTGAACCAAAAGAACCACTGTTCTTTCAAATTCCAACATGATATTAGGAGGGAAAACAAAGGGCTCTTCAAGAGCCAGAGGTCAACCTGTTAAGTAAGTGGTGTATCAAAAAGTGGCAATAATGAAGAGGGAATGGCCAGTTTCAGAGCTTGGCAACAGGTAGTTGTCTCCTACCTCTGCTATATTATAGCTTCTACTTCATCAGTAATGGTAATGAGTATGATATTTTCAAAATATTCTGATAACTTGGCATGTTATCACCTGACCTGAGATCCTTGTCACAGGACTGCATCAAAGGAAAAATTATTACAGTTTTCAGTGCATATATATTATTATAAATAAATGAAAAATGTCAATAATTTTTTAATTGTATATAGAAAATAAGTAAAAAGAAAGAGACAAATATCTACCTAGGACATGAGTTAGATCCCTTTTTGCTCCTGGGCGCAAAGGACCCACGGAGGGGCAGCCACTTTTCCTATGACCCATGTGAGTCATAAACGTCCTACTCCCTCTGGGAATGTATGTAACTGTTTAGCCAATTATCACCAAGACAGCCCAGTGGCTACCCCAATATCAAGATACCTAAGGGCACAGGAACTAACAATCCTCTTCCAAATGCTGAAAGTCATAGAAATGGACATGGGGATCTCATTTCTAATCCCACCATGAACCCTTAATCCTCATTCAGGACACTTGGACAAGCTTCTTGTCTTGGAAATCTCCAAACAAAAATGACTAATAATATGCAGTTCCCAGATACACCCACATATTTTAGGACAAACCTGTTCAACATATACCCTTCTAGGAGAGGGGTTTGGGACAAGGGGCATGGAGGGAGCTGTAGGTTACTTACCTCTAGGCTTCTCGAACATGCTCCAGAAATATTTTTGCCCATGATGAGCCCACAGTTACAGTGATAGAACAAACTGGGAAACAGCTAGGAATATATAAAATTTGAATAAAACAACAGCTTTGACCTAGTGGACCTAGACAAAGATCTTTATACCTAGAAATATAGAATAGATATATTTTAATTTTTTATTATGGAAAATTTCCAAATATACATAAAAATATAGAGAGCAGTGCAGTAAACTGCAATGTGTCCATCAAGCAGCTTTGACAGGTTAATATTGTGCCAGCTGCATTTCTATTTCTCACTCTGACTTCTCCTATCCCATTCACTCTCTCTTCCTCTTTTATTTCATGGAGTCATAGAATACACACTTTTTAAACTCCTGTGGTAGATTTATTGCAAAATATGGCCCCAGTTCTTCGTGTAACCATCCATATCCTTGCCCTTTTCCATGTTACTGTTCAGTGCCCTCCCAACATGGGCAGCACAAACACAGACATGCAACTTAGTTTAGCCAAAGTTATTTTAGCAGGAATAGCAGAGGATTGAAATAGTGTTTTTGCCTTCTCTCTTTGTTTCTGCCATCCCCATGAGAAAATGCCTGAGCTAGCTGACTGGAGGTTGAAAGTCCCAGTTATCCTAGCTGAGGCTAGCCTAAATTAGCCAACAGCCAGCCAACTTCTAGATCATCAAATAAGCCTAGCCAAAATCAGCAGAACTTTCTAGCCAACCATCCCTGGACTCTGAGTGGTACATGCTATTACTATACGCAGCTGAGGACTTGTAGATGTTTCATGGCATTATTTTGACAAGAAATACCTGACACAGAACCTATGGAATATTTATAAGTATTATGTGTTTCTGGTCAAAATGCAAAAAGAAGCACGCAAAGGACAACACCCCTCATATACTTATAAAATTAGATAGATAGATAGATAGATAGATAGATAGATAGATAGATAGATAGATAGATAGATAGATAGGTAGATAGATAGATAGACAATGTTTTTAATCAAGGGAAACAAATACCAGCTAATGAATTATGCATTAAGATCAAAAGAAAAAGTAAGTGTAAACAGAGAGGACAGAGTAAAGACTGACAGTGCCAGCTTTTGAGCTCTGGTCTGGACAAAGGTGCTGATGGCCTGAATTCAGCCCCTGCAGGGAAATACGGCCTGTGAACACCCAGAGACCAGAGCCAAGGTCACTGTGTGAGGGGGCTGGTGTAGGGCTCCTGGAGAGTGAACATTGGCTGAGAAAAGCAGCCATCGCCACCCATATATTTATGGTCAATTGATTCCAAAGAGAGTGCCAAGGCATTCAATGGGTGAAAAGAATGGACTTTCTAACAAATGATGCTGGATCAAATGAATAGCCAATGAGCAAAAATAAAATTAGATTCCTACCTCATGCTGTAAGTAAAAATTTACTCAAAATGAATCAAAGATCTAAATGTAAGATCTAAAACTATAAAACTCTTAGAAGGAAACATTGGTGTAAATCTTCATGACCTTGTATTAGACAGTGATTTCTTAGACATGATCCAAAAAGCATATGCAACCAAAACATTAGACAAATTGAACTTCATGAAAATTTAAAACTTTTGTACTTCAAAGACCATCATCAAGAAAGTGAAAAGACAACTCACAGAATGGCAGAAAATATTTGCAAGTCATATATCTGATAAGGGTCGAGTATCCAGAGTGAAGAACAAAGAACTCTTATAATTCAACAATAAAAGAAGAACCCAAGTTAAAAATGAGCGGAAGACTTGAATAGACATTTCTCCAAAGATACACAAATGATCATAGGTACATAAAAAGATATTCAACATCATAATCATTAGGGAAATGCAAATCAAAACCACAATGTGATACATCTTCATATCCACTAGGATGGCTATAATCAACAAGACAAACAATAACAAGTGTTATCTAAGATGTGGAGAAATTGGAACCCTCATGCATTGCTGGTAGGAATGTAATCTAGTGCAGCCACTGTAGAAAACAGTTTGGCAGTTTCTCAAAAAGTTAAACATTAAGTTACCATATGACCCAGCAATTCTATCCCTAGGTATATACCCAAGAGAATTGAAAATATTTATTCACATAAAGATTTGTACACAAATGTTCATAGTGGTATTATTCATAATAGCCCAAACAACTCAAATGTCCATAAATCGATGAATGGATAAGCAAAATATGGTATTATCCATGTAATAAAATATTATTCACCCATGAAAAGGAATGAAGTACTGATTTATGCTACAATATGGATGAACCTTGAACACATTACACTACGTAAAAGAAGCCACACCAAAATAAGGCCACATACTGTGTGATTCTATTTATATGAATTGTTTGGAATAAGGAAATCTATAGAAATAGAAAGTAAATTAGTAGTTTTCAGGGGTTGAGGGAGTGAGGAATGGGGAGTGACTGCTAAGGAGTTCATGGTTTCTTTCGGGGGTGATGGAAATGTCCTGGAATTAGACAGTGGTGATGGCTACACAACCTTGGAAATAGAGTGAAAAACACTGAATTGTAGACTTTAATAGGGCTTTTTTTATTACATGTGAATTATATAATAGTAAAGATACATATAAGATAGATTGAGTAGATTTACCAGTTTCTAATAGGAGTTTCAGAAGGAGGATGTAGAGAAAAAAACCCAGAGCATCAATAATCAAACAGTTGAGATCTTTCGACATTGAAGGATTATGTGAGACTCCAACTTAAAGCAGCATGCTGAGTGTGGAACAGGTTTAAAGAATAAATCTATATATGAAAATAGCTTGGCAAGATTGCACAACAATAATAGTAATAATGTTTAAAGCTGCTGGAGAAACTATAAATTACCTTAAAAAGACTGACGAAGACACTAATAGCAGCTTCTCAAGAGCTCCAAGAGCTGCTTCGAAAATAGTGGAGATTTATCATTATATTACTCAGGGAAAATTATTTTCTTTTTTAAAAAATTACTTTCAATCAGAACTTTATATTCAGCTAAGTTATGACTCAAAAGTAAAGTTCCAAAAAATAACATTTGTATATTTCAAAAAAAAAAAAAAAAAATCAGTGAGTCCCCAAAGTTAAAATTTATATAGGACACATTATTTGGTCACATTGCAGTAAATTATATATTCATAATAAACATAAGTTTTTCAAGGAAATCACTTTAAAATTAATTTTAAAATCAACCTTCTAATTAAAGAGGAAATCAGAACTGAAATTAAACATGATTTAAATTGAATGACAGAATATGTGACCAAGATGGAACTTTTAATTGCTATTCTATCATTTCTAATTATTCCTCACATAACGCAAGGTAATTATGTATACCTTTGATTACATTTATTTCATTTCTATATTATTTTCTTCTATTTATTTCTATTTTTGTTCTCTATTTCTTCTCCTACTCTGTTTTTTTTTCATTTTGTCATGTCTTTATGTATCAACATTCCATTCTACATTTCTGTTTCTATTTTACTGCCTATTTCTCTTTTCTATTCCTATTTCTATTCTGTATTTCTATTTGCATTCTATATCATTTCTATTTTTTTATGTATTAGCTGTCCATACCATACACTGATGCTCAAATCTAAATAAGGAGATTTTGGTTTATTTACAATAACTCGTGTCTCCTCCTGTTCTCCTGCCAGTATTTGGGATTCCTGTTGTTGTGATTCAGTTCTCTTTTGATTTCCCTAAATGCCCCCCATCCCTTATCTTACTGAGGTTCTCATTGCCTCTAGTACCTCAGTCCTTCCCCATGCTTGTCACATTTCCACTCTCGCCTCAGCCGAGGTTCCTGCCAGTTTATCCTGCTCTTGTCACCAGCTTCTCCCATCCCCTATAGCCAGGGCTCTGAGTACCTGCCAGGGTTGTCTCTTGCCCTGGACTGTCATCACCACTGCCTTGTGGAGCTACCAGTGCTCACCTCCTACTGCTGTTTGCTCTCTGAGTCCTCATCTCCCATAGGGGTCGTAAATGATTATGATTATTTTATTTGTCTCAACACTATCCTTCACAGCCATGTGTTCCTACATCAGGGCTGGTTACCATTCTGGCTCTGTGACTAAGACCCCCTCCTTCTTTTCATCTTCAGACCCCGTTACTGAGCCTCGCTAATTTTGTCACAATTAGGGGAAAATTATCTCTACTGCAAGACTAAGGGAAAAGTCCTATAGCAGGTAGCATCTGATTCTTTTTAAAAAGTAAAATTGTTGATGTCATGACTGGGCATGAATTTATGGAAATTCATCAAGCTGTATACATGTGATGTATGCACTTTTCTATATATATATTACACTTTAGTGAAATAATTGTTTTAATAAAACCTTAAAGTGTATTATAATTTTTAAAGTGTAAAAATAAGAAATAAAATAGAGGGAATTCCCTGGCTGTCCAGTGGTTAGGACTCTGGGCTTCCACTGCAGGGGTCCCAGGTTCAATTCCTGGTCAGGGAACTAAGATCCTGAAAGCTGTGTGGCATGGCCAAAAAAAATAAAAAAGTAAGAAATAAAATAGAAGTATAGAATTAAAAGATTTAAAAGAACTAAATCAAAAAGTTAACATATCCACAGATAGAAAATATTAATGGGATTTCTGCTTGGAGTGGAGAGTACTAGGGCTCTATGTTTCTTTCCTTCTTTCTCAATTTTCTAGATTTTCTGTAATGAGAAGGCATTGCTTTATGTTTATGAGTATGTGTATATGTGTGTGTGTGTGTGTGTGTGTGTGTGACCTAAATGAGTTCTAGTAACTTCTATATCTGAATAGCATTTTCGAGCAGAATACTTACGTGTAATTATATGGAAATAGAGATAAGAAGGATCCTGGACACAAAATCCATTGGTATATCTTTACTTATGCCCCATATCTTATTTTTCCCCCACTATGATTTTTCCTTCTTTAGCTGTATCTTCATCACTGTCTTCACCTTCCTCTATTTCACTGTTTTATTGAAATCAACTCCTTAATGCTATCTCCTGTACTGTTTCAAAAATTCCTGACTTTAATGGACAGAAGACCTAAATAGACATTTCTCTGAAGAAGACATGTAGATGGTCAACAGGCACATGAAAAGATGCTCAAACATCACTAATTATTAGAGAAATGCAAATCTAAAGTACAATGAGGTATCACCTCACACTGGTCAAAATGGCCATCATCAAAAAGTCTACAAATAATAAATGCTGGAGAGGGTGTGGAGGAAAGGGAACTCTCCTACACTATTTGGTAGGAATGTAAATTGGTGCAGTCAATATGGAGAACAGTATGGAGGTTCCTTAAATAACTAAAAATAGAGCTACCATATGATCCAGCAATCCTACTCTGGGGCATATTTCCAGAAAAGATGAAAACTCTTAATTCAAAAAGATACGTGCACCACCATGTTCATAACAGCACTATTTACAACAGCCAAGACACGGAAGCAACTTAAGTGTCCATTAACAAAGGAATGGATAAAGAAGATGTGGTATATATACAATGGAATATTACTCAGCCATTAAAAAGAATGAAATCATGACATTCGCAGCAACATGGATGGACCCAGAGATTATCACACTAAATGAAGTAAGTCAGAAAGAGAAAGACAAATATCACATGACATTACTTATTTGTGGACTCTTAAAAAAAAAAAAGTGACACAAATGACTTTATTACAAAACAAAAATAGACTCACAGACATAGAAAACAAACTTATGGTTACCAAAGAGGAAAGGGAGGAAACTTCTAAACAAATTAGAAGTTTAGGATTAACAGATACACAGATACACACTACTATATATAAAATATACAACAAGGACCTACTCTATAGCACAGGGAACTATATTCAGTATCTTGTAATGGAAAAGAATCTGAAAAAGAATATATATATTATGTATGTATATTATATACATGTATAACAATCACTTTGCTCTACACCTGAACACAACATTGTAAATCAACTACACTTCAATAAAAAATTCTTGATTTTAGTCACTCAGTAAATTTTCAAAATAAAAGGAATCTGGGAAAAAATTTTTAAAGCTTTCTTAATAGCTAAATGAAGCAATTAAATAAAAGATGGCTTCAGGTTCATCATGATAATGAATTGGGACCGTTTGAACAGGGAGAAGTCTCAAAACATCCTTCATTTTGATTCAGCCTTAATATTTGCCTTTTATCAGATATCAACTTTGAGATAAACCTTTTAGAAGTTGGTCCATTGCTTATAACAAATCCAGAACAGTTTTAAACAATTTCCCCTTTATCTGATGGAGTGAAGATTGTCAGAGATGAGCCCCAGCTGGGGCCCAAATTAGAGTAATTAAGAAGCAAAAAGCCAAAGTTCTTTTCTATAATTGGTTTATTTTATTAGAAGATAAAACAGTATTGCTGGTGCAGAATTTGTCATACTTACAGAAACAGAAAGAGAGGGCATTGTTTAAGTGCTATGTGTAACAGATATGAAAGTGATAGCCTCAGAAAACAAGATTGGGTCATCAAACATTAAGACGTATGCTTAAAAAGACATGTAATTTTACTTGTATGATAAGAATATAGCCATTACCAAATAAGGAAGTGCTTCATTAAAACTATCATCAAACATTCCTCTGTGGTCAGGAGAGAGACCTGCTGTACCTACTTATCTGATGTTTTTGAAAAACTCTTAGAAACCCTAACTATACTTAGGGAAAAAAGAGAAATTTATATACAACAACACTAGCTAAAATGTTTTGAGGCCTTAATATAGTTACTTCTCTTTTCTGGAGACACTATTCATGCTTATAAAAGTCAATCAAAAATTAAAATAAAAAAAAATCCTACAACACTTAATACTGTTTATATCAGTATCTCCTGACTCAACATGCAGGCAATGTTATGAAAAAAACACTCAGGTACTAAAATTTAGCAGTTGCATCTTTGGATTCATTTCAAATGCTTTTCCCAAATGCAATGAATTGTCAATATATTGTGAGCTCCTCAATAGTAGAAACCTTCTCTATCCTTTAAGCATTTCTCATAACTTCTACAGTCCCTTATAAAAAGTAGAAACCTTGTAAAAAAAAAATCTGCTAATAACTTCTAAATAAACTCTCTTTTCTGCACCAATGGTGAATGTAATTGATGACATTACTTTTAGTAGATTCTTCTTTGTTAATACTGTTTTGTATGGATTTAGTAAAATGAATTTGTCATGGCAATGTAGATATTGACAATCATTAGAAAGAGAAATCGATTCCAAAGTAGACAGTAGCTGGGAAAACAGCTCACATTATGGTTGAACCACTCTCTAAAAATTACAAAGCTCCTTGATATTTATTAACTCGTTCAATATAACATCCCTGAGAGATATGTTTTATTAATCTTTTTGTTAAGTTGCCTATCTTAGATTACACATTCTTGACAGCTAAGTAATGCTTATAATGGAAATAAATATATCATTAGAGAAATCATCCATTCCCCACTTTTTCAGCCCTGCTACTACTCCCCAGAGACAACATCATCCTTTCTAATTCTGACCATTCTAAAGATTCCCCACATAACTGTCTAAAAAATATGTTTATGCCACTACTTCTCTATGTCATCAGTTAAATATCACTGACATAAATAATGAGAACTTGGATCATTTACAGTGTCTCCTCTCCCTCTCTCTCCTCCTAATGTTTGATATGTATATGGTTGATACTATCATTGTCTTACTTAGTTCCATTTTCGGAGGAGACTCTACAGTAACAGGAGAGAAGAAGGATTTGGTGTAGGTAGACAAAGGAAGAATTGACTATTTGAAGTCAGGAAGATGAAGGAATTCTTGTCTTACAGTTATTACCTTTAAATTAAGAGATAAAATCAAAAGGTATGAGTGTGGTCAGAAGTCTGAAGAGAGTTCACCACATATTTATTAAGCTCCTACTCAGGGTGTTGTGATAGATACTTCTAGGCTTGACTGGGGATTTGGGAAAGATTTCATGGAGGAAATTCCAAGCTGGTGCTTGAAAGATAGGGCTGACTTAGGCAAGTGGAGGGAGGGAAAGGGAAAGAGAGCATTCCAAGCAAAAGAGAGCTTAAACAAGGGCTTGAAGTATGGGCAAGGTAGGGGTGAAAAGGCTTCAGATGAAAGATGATTGATGCAACTGGAGAGATGGTCAGGGGTCAGGCTAGGAGAGCTCTTTTATGGTGTGCTATGCATCAATTATTTTACATGTTTATGAAGTGATGCCACTGAAGAATGATAAGCAGGAGAGAGACATGCCTACTTTTATTTAATCTTTTACATAGTTCACTCTGGCAAGAATGAATGTTTTAGAAAGGGGAAATGGAGTCAGAGAGATCATTTTGATAGCTTCTATTAAAACACTGGTGAGAAATGGTGTGGGAATGATAGAAGGAATGAACAGAGGGACAGGTTCAAGTAGTATTTGAAGATAAGATGATCATGACTTGTGGATTGTTTGATTTTATGGGATGAACTAGAATTGATTTGATGGGAAAGAGAAAGATTTATGAGTAACTTCTTGCTTTCTGGTTCAATGTAACCAGACAAATAGTAATACCATTAACTGACAGAAGGATTACAGAAGGAAAGGCAGGTTTAGTAGAGGTTGTGGGTGGGGAGGAAGTTGAAGGATCTGTTGAACGTTCAGAATGGAATATCAAGCAATTATTAGCATATATAAATCTAAAGCTCAAAAGAGGAGTTTGCTATAATTTTGAGGTGGTGGTGAGCCATGAGAATGAGTTCCATTAGGAAAAGAGGGCTAAGACCAGAATTTTGAGAGGCAGCAAATGTTAAGGCCTGGGCAACAGATGATAAGCCCATTAAAAAAATAACATAAAAAATAACTGAGAGAAGAACCAGTTGGTACAAATCCCAGAGAATTGGAAGAGTTACAAAGATGAAATGTTCATGGTCAGTAATGTAAAATGTCACAGAGGGATGAAGGGGACCATATAGAATTGACAACCTTTATCATGGCAGGTCAGTAGCACTGGACAGACAAAGCCAAGTCAGACCTTCCTTAGTGTGGGGAGGAGGGATGAGAAGTGCCCACAAGGTGGTGAAGAAGTAATTGAGGCACTTTGGCAAGTAGCTTGGCTAGAAAGGAAAAGAGAATGATGGTCAGTGTGGCCAGATCAATAGGGTGGGGGCTTTATCTGCCCAGAAAAGAGTAAATATAGGCATGTACTTTGGCTAAGAGTCAAGTAGATGCCTAATATTTCTCTATTTTGACAGGAATATGATGCAAGATCACCTCCTGGGAGAAGGGTTGGGTAGGGTAGAGGTTTTGAAGGGAGTAGCAAAATTGTGGAATTTACTCATAGGACATTGAGAGAGAATCTAACACAATCCAGAGTAGTCTTGAGGGCTCTGCTGAGGTTGGAGGAAAAATTAGAGATTCAGCCTTTGTTTCTCTTTTCTATTTCTCCTTCCCATATCAGCCTTTTCAATTATAACTTCTCACTTACCCCATTCCGGACTAAATGAATGAAAACAGCAATGGTACTGTCATTACCAAAATGACCAAGAAGACATTGCACACCTTCTAGATCACTAGACACACAGGTGGGAGCAACCCAGGATGTGGATGATCCAACTACACTGTGTAAATATGTGCAAATTACTTGACAACACTGTACATCTGTTTTCCCATCTGAAAAACAGAAATCATATTACCTACCTTATAAGACTATATGGATTAATGGAGATGATATATGGATAAACCTAGAACACTGCTTGGTCCAAAGGAGACTATCCATAAATTTAACTTCTTTCCATAAAGAGGGAAGAATAATAATCAATGTGTTAAAATGGATAGAAAAGGGAATCATAGTAGATGATAAAATAACAGGAAACAGGGCAAAGGATTGGGAAAGGAGCTTGCTAAGTAGATTCTCATCACAAAGAAAAACACATGAGAAACCAAGACAGAGATGGAGATGGATGCTTCTAAAAGAAGATTCTCCTAGTATAAAAGTGTGGAGGAGGGCAAGGGAAACACTCAAGCACCATTAATCACAATCCTTGATGTCACTCCCTCTGGGTTTCAGGAAGAAAGAAACAGGCAGAAAAAGCATGTGTAGTCCTGTATATCATTCAAAAAAGCAGCTGCTACTCAAATCTGGAAAGTCAAGGCTCTTTAAAAAAAAATGCTGGAGCCAAACAAGATCCCAGAAATAGCATACTTGTAGAAAACCACTCACTGCTTCTGGGAAAATAGATTTAGGGTTGAATTAAGGATAACATTGCACAATGCAGACTGGAAGAGAAAGGAAACAGAATTGGACTGGGTTTGTCTGAAGGTTCCTGTCATTGGTTCATTCAGCAAATAATTACTGAATACCTATTGCATGCCAGACTCTGTATCCACTGTAGGAAAATGATTTCTCCTTTAAGCATATTAAGGTTCATCAAAATAGTTATTGGCTTTATGGATCTGGAAAACCACACACTTTTTAGAGCAAGGGAACTCAGTCTAATGTGAAAGAATATTAAACTGGAAATCCTGGAGATATATGAAAATTATTTCATCTCTGTCACCAATTAGCTGTACCACCTTAATTAAGCCTCTATGACTCTATACCTTTCAACCACAGTCTTCTCCCTGTGTCATAAATCCAGATGAGTGTCCATTAACAGGGGTCTCCAACCCCTGGGCCATGGACTGGTAATGGTCCTTGGCCTGTTAGGAACTGGGCTGCACAACAGGAGGTGAGCAGCGGGCAAGCGAGTGGAGCTTCATCTGTATTTACAGCCGCTCCCCATCGCTCGAATTACCACCTGAGCTCCGCCTCCTGTCAGATCAGCGGGAGCATTATATCCTCATAGGAGCGTGAACCCTACTGTGAACTGCGCATGCGAGGGATCTAGGTTGCGTGCTCCTTATGAGAATCTAATGCCTGATGATCTGAGGTGGAGCTGAGGCAGTGATGCTAGCGCTGGGGAGTGGCTGCAAATACAGATTATCATTAGCAAAGAGGTTTGACTGCACAGAGACCATAATAAATCAATTGCTTGCAGACTCATATCAAAACCCTATCAAGTGAGTGGCAAGTGACAATTAAGCCGCATCTGGTGGCAGCTTTATAGTGGCAAGTGAGTTGATGTACTTCAATTGTACAGCTGCATCTGGCGGCAGGCTTTAAGTCAGAATCTGACACTTCTTTTAGTCCGTGTGTGGCCCACCCATTATTTTATTTACCACTTCCATCCGTGTCGCTTTCCTTTACTGCACACTTGTCTCAGTCACAGTTTTGGTAAGCCCACAAGCTAACCCTAGCCAAAATGAGTAAAAAACAAACGTCGCTGGAGAGCTTCTTTGAAAATGGGGAAAGACCCAATGATGAGGCAGCAGAAGACTCTAAGACTGCCAACAAAAAGAAAACTGCATTTAAAAGAAAATACCAAGAGTCCTACTTAAATTATGGGTTCATTGCAACAGGTGATTCACAATCTCCAAGCCCGCTTTGTATAATATGTGGCGACCGGCTATCCAACGAAGCCATGAAACCTTCAAAACTGCTTCGCCACATGGAGACCAAGCACCCTGCATTAAAAGACAAGCCTTTGGAGTTTTTCAACAGAAAAAAACATGAACACGAAGAACAGAAGCAATTATTGAAGGCCACCACCTCATCAAATGTGTCTACACTGAGAGCATCATTCTTAGCGGCTAACCACGTTGCTAAAGCTAAGAAGCCCTTTACTATAGGTGAAGAGTTGATCCTGCCTGCTGCTAAGGACATTTGCCATGAACTTTTAGGAGAGGCTGCAGTTCAAAAGGTGGCACGTGTTCCTCTTTCGGCTTGCACCATAACTAGATGAATTGATGAAATAGCAGAGGATATTGAGGCACAATTGTTAGGGAGGATTAATGAGTCACTGTGGTATGCAATCCATCTACCGATGTTGACAACAAGGCAACAATGCTGGTTTTTGTGCGATGTATTTTTCAGGAGGATGTACATGAGGGTATGTTATGTGCACTTTTGTTGCCAACCAACACCACAACTGCAGAACTATTCAAGTCTTTGAATGATTACATATCAGGAAAACTGAATTGGTCATTTTGTGTTGGTATATGCACAGACAAAGTGGCTGCCATGACTGGACGGCTTTCTGGTTTCACTACTCGGGTCAAAGAGTCGCTTCTGAATGTGAGTCTACGCACTATGTCATCCATAGAGAAATGCTGGCTAGCCGAAAAATGTCACCTGAAGTTAACAACGTTTTTCAGGATGTGATTAAAATTATCAACCACATTAGAGTACATGCCCTTAACTTAGTCTGTTTACACAGCTCTGTGAGGGGATGGACGCAGAGCACACACGTCTTCTCTTATACACAGAAGTGAGATGGCTTTCTAAAGGTAGATCACTGGCCAGAGTTTTTGAGTTATGAGAGCCACTCCAGAGATTTCTTTTAGAAAAAGAGTCACCACTGGCAGCACATTTCAGTGACACAGAATGGGTCGCAAAATTTGCTTACTTGTCTGACCTGTAACCTGCTCAACGAACTCAATCTGTCACTTCAGGGGAGAACGACAACTGTGCTCAAGTCGGCAGATAAAGTGGCTGCATTCAAAGCCAAACTGGAATTACGGGGGCAACGAGTGAACATTGGGATTTTTGACATGTTTCAGACATTAGCAGAGATTTTGAAAGAGACTGAGCCAGGGCCTTCTTTCTCCCAGCCAGTGCATGATCACCTATCTCAGCTTTCAAAAGAGTTTGAGCATTACTTCCCAACCACAAAAGACACCCCCCCACCCCCCGCAAAACTGGGAAGGAAGGAATGGATCTGCATTTGTGAATAAGCCAGGTGAATCGACTTTGTCCATGCTAGAAGAGGATCAACTGCTTGAGATCGCGAATAACGGTGGCCTTAAAAGTATGTTTGAGACAACTTCAAATCTCCATACATTCTGGATTAAAGTCCAGGCGAAATATCCTGAGATTGCCACAAAAGCACTGAAAAGCCTGCTTCCATTTCCAACATCCTATCTTTGTGAGGCAGGGTTTTCTTCGGTGACAGCAACCAAAACAAGATTGCGGAGTAGACTGACCATAAGCAACACACTTCGGGTGTCACTGTCTCCCATCACCCCCAGACGGGACCATCTAGTTGCAGGAAAACAAGCTCAGGGCTCCCACTGATTCTGCATTATGGTGAGTTGTATAATTATTTCATTATATATTAAAATGCAATAATAATAGAAATAAAATGCACAATAAATGTAATGCGCTTGAATCATCTCGAAACCATGTCTGCAGAAAAATTGTCTTCCAAGAAACCGGTCCCTGGTGCCAAAAAGGTTGGGGACCGCTGTCCATAAACATTTTGACATCTATTACAGATATACAAACAGGGTTCTCTTTGGCCAACATTATTAATAATCTATAAGGTATTTTCTAAATGAGATTCATTATGAGGAGAGAAAAGTAACCCTTAAAGTAAGAGAGAAATTTGGCCCTTGATCAAACATTTTTCTTTCTTAAGGACACTAATTATGACTGCTCATCTCTTCCTGGCATCATCTAACATAACACTGTTGGCATAATAAATGCCCATTAATTATCTGGTGAGTAAAAAAATCATGATTCTCATTTAAAGAGAAAGTAGGTTCCTATGAGGCCAAAATTTGACCAACCTCACACATGATTTAGCATCATCTTCCCCATTATCAGGTTACCCAGAATGAAAAACATATTCTCAATCTTGGTTAAAAGCTTGCTTCTTCCTTTGTGTATTTCCTGCTAATCAAACATCTCAACTCTCCCAGTATCTTTGTTTATTAAAGGCCAATTCATCCTCTGATGCTTGGATTTGGCCAATGGCCCATGTGGAGCCCCTCAGCCAGAGACTTAAAAGAGAAAGAATGAGGTTGAGGTGTTATTCCTCCCAGTTATCTTCCCGAGAGATTGTGCTGGCAGGCTGTATCCCTTGACCAAAGGCCCCTGCTTCTCTCCAGGGGGACCTCTCTCCACAGCTCTGTGCTTCCAAGGCCTGGGATTGGTAACAACTTGGTTGTTAGAAGCTCCAGGACACGGTACCACCTTTGTTGTTATCCTCAGCCTGCCCTTAGATTCTTTAATAGCTCCTTTAGTAAACCCTCTGTTTGGTTCTCTATCACAGCAGGTAGTAGCTTAAAATAACAATCTGTGTTTGCTTTCACAGTTCTATTGGTCAAGAATTTGGAAAGGGCTTCCTTAAGGTCTCTCATATGGTTGCAGTTATCTGTTGTGGGGAGTTCGGGGTTGGGGGGACTTCAGTCAATTGAGTCTAGATGATGCAGCTCCACGGTGGCTTACTCATATGGTGGGCAAGTTTGAGTGTGGCACCTGACTTCCCATAGCAAGTGTGTGTGTGAGAGAGAGAGAGAGAGAGAGCATACCACATTGCCTTTAATGGCCTCACCTCTGAATTCAGGGAGCCTCAAGTCTGCATTCTGTTGATCAAGGCAGTTAAAAAGATCCATCCAGTTTCAAGGAGAGGGAACAAAAACCGTACCCCTTGATGGAGGCATGCCAACTTCACATTGGAAGGGGAGTGTGTAGGATGGAAACAGGAGAGAACCCACTTTCTAGAAATAGGTAATATGGTTGCATGAATACTTCATCTTCCAGGATACTGAACCCCTAAGAACAAGATTGGTTCTGGCTCTTCGGTGGAACCTAACCTGAAGATGGGGTGCAGGAGATTCTATCCAAAGAGGAAAAAAAAATCAAGCCAGAGAATCAAGTAGATGATTACGTTCACCACATCAGTGGGAAATAACTGAACAAATTTGACCCTGACTCTGTTGTAACCAAATAATATAAACTCTGAGAGGTTAATGAAAACAGATGGAACCAGAATTAGAAGGTGGGCTTCCCACCACAGAGCTCTGTTCTCCAGATCAGGTCACCTTGCTAAGCCTCATCTGCCTCTTTTAACAGTATACACACGGATATTTTAAGAATGTTTTAAACAAGGCTTGCCTTCGGCATATGTGTTAAACAAGCAAGAAGAATCTGAGACCCAACAAATAGTCATTACCAAATCTATTTCTCTGTTGACTAGATGTCATACATCCAACAAAGTGGGTGTTTTAAAATAACTCAATTTTTTTTGTGTTACTTTCTGTTAGAATGCCAGTGACAACTATTACCTCTCAAACAAGCACAAACATGCTGAAAGACCTTAAATGCAGCATAAAGTAATATCCAAGTACTTAAATACTACAAAGGTGATGATGCCTCAGAAGAGAATAAAACTGTACAATGGCATAAGAACCTGAATGCCATTCTGAGACAGGACTGCATCAGTAGGTAAAGAGGATTTCAAGACTGTATTTATTAGAAAGGAAAAAAAAGGTCAGCACTACACAGAATGAAAAGTGGCCTTTTCCATGGAGATTCCTGAACCTAATTTATCTTGCTTCACTGAGACAGGAAATGCACTACAATGCTCAGGATGGGGGAAAATGACAATTTAATGATTATGGAACATCTTTCACTTTCCATGGTAACTGAACAATCTCAACATCAAAGGCAGAACTGGTAGCCTTTTGGAAAATGGAACGTCATTTTGCTTTCTTTTCACTTTTTACTACATCGGTGAACTTTAGCATCTTCTCTGGCTTTATTTTTCCATTTTAATTTAGCATTGATACAAAACAGACCTGACTTTAAGTGTATCATGCAAGGTAATAATTTATGTTGGAAACCTCAAATGGAGGGGACAGAACCACTTTTGTATCTGTTACATTTTAATGACTTTAAGTATATCCAGCTGAACAAAGTTCAGACCTCACTATTACAGGTGAGGGTAGCTTGACATGATAAACTTCCTATTCCTCCAGCCACCTCATAAAGGGTAACATACAAACTGCCATCTCTAAGACACACTATTCTCCCTACTCTCATATTCTTCTATCTATAATGCTATCAGCACTATTGAATTTTAGAGCTGCTTTTATATCAGCAATTCTTTATATTTTTCCCCAAGCATCATTTGCTAATTTTAGGTGGGGGAAGCCCTAGCACTGAACTCAGGGAAGGAATTCATTTAAGACAACTATAAATTTCCATTATCTTTGCTTTCTAATATTGAACAACAACAAAAAAATCTCATTTAAATGAAAATTCTTAGACAATGGAATTTTAGGGTTAATAAGCATTTCTCTTGATTAAAAGCTTGGCTATAACTTGCTACCAATGTCCCTATAAGAAGAGTGTATACAGAACAGTGGTATGAATGAAGTGAAGACAATTAGGTGAAATTTGGGGGAGGGGATACTATTGTTTGTTGTTTGTTTTACCAAAAGTAACCTCAAACCTGCACAGGTTTTACAAATACTAGCATTGTACACAATGAAATTTTGCCTAAGAATAAAACCAAAGCACATTCAATGTTGTGGGATTCATGAGGGAAGCATGGTAATTGCCTGTTTTACAGATGTTCAAGTCCAGGGTTGGAGCCCTCAACTCCTCCCGCCCCCAGCTCCATCTCCTTTTGTTAGGTCTCTGAAATCAGCAAGTATCAAAAAACTTAGGAAAGACAAATATTTCCCCAGACTCCAGGAAAAAGATGGCAGCTTCCTCCCCCCTCCTTTGACTCTAGATATTGTGAAATTGGGGTTCATTTTTAAGTGAGAGAAGAGAACTGTTTATTTTTTTAATTTTATTTATTTTTGTATATAGCAGGTTCTTATTAGTTATCTATTTTATACATATTAGTGTATATATGTCAATCCCAATCTCCCAATTCATCACACCACCACCCACCCCCGCCACTTTGCCCCCCTTGGTGTCCATACATTTGTTCTCTACATCTGTGTCTCTATTTCTGCCTTGCAAACCAGTTCATCTGTACCATTTTTCTAGATTCCACATATATGTGTTAATATACGATATTTGTTTTTCTCTTTCTCACTTACTTCACTCTGTAAGACAGTCTCTAGGTCCATCCACACTCTACAAATGACCCAATTATGTTCCTTTTTATGGCTGAGTAATATTCCATTGTATATATGTACCACATCTTCTTTATCCATTCGTCTGTTGGGCATTTAGGTTGCTTCCATGACCTGGCTATTGTAAATAGCGCTGCAATGAACATTGGGGTGCATGTGTCTTTTTGAATTATGGTTTTCTCTGGGTATATGGCCAGTAGTGGGATGGCTGGGTCATATGGTAATTCTATTTTTAGTTTTTTAAGGAACCTCCATACTGTTCTCCATAGTGGCTGTATCAATTTACATTCCCACCAACAGTGTAAGAGGGTTCCCTTTTCTCCACACCCTCTCCAGCATTTGTTGTTTGTAGATTTTCTAATGATGCCCATTCTACATTGTAGTTTTGATTTACATTTCTTTAATAATTAATGATGTTGTGCCTCTTGGCCATCTGCATATCTTCTTCAGAGATATGTCTATTTAGGTCTTCTGCCCATTTTTTGATTAGGTTGTTTTTTCTTTTAATATTGGGCTGCATGAGCTGTTTATATATTTTGGAGATTAATCCTTTGTCCGTTGATTCGTTTGCAAATATTTTCTCCCATTCTAAGGGAAGAGAACTGTTTATTCTGCTCATTTTCCTTTTTGGAGTTATGAGCCATTTGACGTTGAGAACCATTTAATGTATCATGATTTGGCATTTTCTTTGGGGACTAGAGTGCCTTTGGTTTAGGAAGCTCTTTTGACTCATTTCCTAAGGGCAGCAGGAAAGGGGAAACGAGGAGTTGGCTGTTTAACTGGTGCTCTAGGATTTTAGAGAGAGGAAGGCAATGAATACTCTAAAGTTTTGTTTCTCAAGCTGTCCAAGACCGCTTGCCAGAGTAGAAAAGTAGATGGAGATTTAAGTATGGTGCATCAATCAGCTTTTGTGTGTCAATGCTACCTAACAACTCAAAAATCTCAGTGACTTACAACAAACATTTAATTCATGCTTACAGACCTTCAGGCAAGCTGTGGTCCAGAAGGAGTTCACTGGGCTTCTCTGGAACAAGCTGGATGCCACTTTGGGTCAGGTACAGGTTTACTCCACAAGTCTTTTTGCCAGGACCCAGGAGGAAGAAGCAATGACCACCTGAGGCAAGATATTCTCATGGTGGAGATCAGAGTTCCAGAAGAGGTGATGGCAGCTTTCCAAACCTCCTAAAGGCCCAATTTGGAATTACAGAGTATCACTTCTGCTTACATCTCACTGGCCAAGTCATGTAGTGAAACTCACACTCAGTAGTGGGGAGGGAAAGAAGAGTCTGCCTACAAGGAATCCATGAGAAGGGCTGGAGGGAAGGAAGAATTATAAACAATAATACAGTCTAGTGCACCTGGGTTTGGGCTCCATTTATCCTCATAATGGTGTTTTATTCCTGATATTCATGGATGAGTTCCAGAGGGTCATAGGAACCTACAGGAATTTCATAGAGTCTGTATATTCATGTATTTTTCTTATTCTACCAGGCATCATTTACCCTTCTTCCTCAAAAGAGGTAAGGAACCTCACCTTTAGACACAACTACATTTAAGGCTGAATGTCTGTGCTAAGCTGAAAAATCTACCCCTTAAATCCCTACCAAAATATCTGTAAATATTAATATCTCTAAATATTACCTTATTTGGAACAAGGACCTCTGCAGATGTGGTTAAGTTAAGGATTTTGAGATGGGGGTAGTATACTGCATTATCCAGTTGGGCTCTAACACAATCATAAGTGTTCTTATAAGAGAGAGGAAGACATACACAGAGGAGGTATCAATGTGAAGACAGCAGAAGAGATTGGAGTAACGTGACCACAAGCCAAGAAATGCCAGCAGCCACCAGAAGCTGGAAGAGGCAGGGAACGGATTCTCCCCTAGAGTCTGTAGAGGGAGCATGGCCCTGTGGACACCTTGATTTTGGCCCAAGGGAGCTGATTTTAGACCTCTGGTCTCCAGAACTGTGAGAGAATAAATTTTTGTTGTTTTAGGCCACCAAGTTTGTGGTAATTTTTTATGGCAGCCCTAGGAAACTAATAACATGACTTCCTTCAGTTTTTGCCTTCTTTAAAGAAATTTTAATGTTGAAAGATAAAGTATTCAGATAGATTAAGTTTCTAAGAAAGGGGGAAAATAGATACAATGCCCTAAAGTTTGCAGTTCAATCACAAGCCAGTAGTTAATGAGCTGTGAAATGAGCTAGTGATATCTGTCCATTTCATTCTGTGCAGTTTTTTACTTTTCTACAGTATCTTCTAAATTGATTGGTCCCTTGTTAGAATTACCAGCAAGGAAACCGAAAAGGGGATCAGAGATTTAAAAAAAAAACAAACCTGACCATCCCACAATGAGATGCCATTTAAAAACCTACTAGAATGGCTAAAATTAAAAAGACTGACAATATCAAGTGTTGACAAGTATGCGGCACAACAGAAACCCTCATTGTCTATGACCAGCCACTCAAAAATAATTTGGCCTTTGCTTACAAAGTTAAACATGACCAAACAATTCCACTTCCCAGGTATTTACTCAAGAGAAATCAAAACATATATCCACTAAAAGACTTGTACACAAATGTTTATTGAATCTTAATATATAACAACCCAAATATCCATTAATAGGGGATTGGATATATTCATAGAATAGGATACTATGCAGTGATGCAAAGGAGCAAAATGCTCTGTGCAACAAAACAGGTGAATTGGCTTCTTTTCCTGAACGTTTCTCAAAGTCTTCCATGGTTTCCTCTTTCAAAGAAAATGTTAGGCTGGAGTGTAAATTTGGATGTTTACATTATGTTGAGTGAAAGAAGCCAGACATAAAAGTGTATATACTGTATGACTCCATTTGTGTGAAGTTCTAGGACAGGCAAGGTTAATCTATGGTGATAGAAATCAGATCAGCGGTTGCCTGGGGTAGGGCTGGAGGTGACTGCTAAGAGACAACAGGGATCTTTCTGGACTGATGAAAATGCTGAATTTTCTTAATTGGCAGCGTAGTTGTATACATTAGCCTAACTCATCAAACTCCACATTTCCTATCTGACATTTTATTGTATGTAAATTATACCTCAACAATGATTTTTTAAAGTACCTTTCTGAAAGCACTAACACTAATATTAGTTAAATGAGTTTGAAAGCAGAGCCCTCAGATTCTATCAGTTGGATTTGATTCAAGAATCCTAGCCTTCATCCTAATGAACAGCTTGATGTGACTGGCAGGGAGAGAGTAAACAAACAAACGGGATGGAGGCATCTCAGGGCTCTAGGGCATTCTGGGGCTAACCTGGCTCCCAGATGGGCCCCTGAAAGACGGCTGGATGTGGTGGGTGAAGCAAGGATCGGGGGAGCAGAGTGACTGAGGCCGGGCAGGGACTTGAGGTTCCAGCTCCAGACCTCGCCGCCCAGCCTTAGCCGGCAGAGCTGTCATTAAGCCACTTTCCCTAGTGTGGAATGCCTTTGAAGACAGCAGAGGGGAGCGGAGCTTTCAAGTTCCAAAGAGAAAAACAGTTTTCATACAGAGCCTATGCTCTGCAGTATATAATTGCATCGCCTTGTTTTCCTGAAGCATTTGCAAGGTCTCCCATGGTTTCCTCTTTCAAAGAAAATGTTAGTCTGAGGCATACGTTTAGATGTTTACATTTGTTATTGCAGTGGAGTTAACCTATTTCAGATAAATTTACCACCTTCATCTTTGTCCCGAAATACTTGACAAATTGTTTTATAACCAATTAAAGGTCTCTATATTAGTTCGTTATCCCTTTAAAATAGCTCACTGGATTCCTAAAGTTTCAATCCATTTGATTATATTTTGGGTACTTTCCTAATGTCTAGTTCTCCAATGGAATCAACTGTTCTTTTCGTCTAACTTTTTTTTATGTGGGGGATAGGGGATGTTAAATTTCTACTCTCTGCTTGCTTTAAGGAGAAAAGAAGTTCTAAATGTTACCAGCCAATGATATAACCTACTTGAGAAGTAGACTGTGTATTTCAAAAGCCCTTGCACATACTTCAGGTAGAGGCAGACCATTGTACCTTAACTAGACACATGGAGTTGATCATCCAATAACTAAACAGGCAGTTGTCAAAGCTTTCCATCAATTTGACATGGAAATTAACACACGATGATTTGTTGCTCCATGATTTCTCCTCCCCAATCACACAAAGTCACACATCAATTTGAAGTTTTGGGAAGTGAATCCACCAATCCTTTATTTATCCCACAATAGACATACTGTGGAACAACTATTATGACACACTGTGGAACAACTATTATGACACACTGTGGAACAACTATTATGACTTGACAACAATAGCAGTAGTAAGACAGGCTTCTTCTGAATTCTATTCTTTCCAGTTGTAATTCAGAGTTTTCTGTTGTCATATATACTCAAGAGAAGCCCATAATTAAGGATGCCCTAAGAGAAATTTCCAGAAAGAAATAGAAGAAAAAACCCAGAAAACCAAAACACTGTTTCGAAGCAACCATGCAAAAGAAAACATAAAAAAAAAAAAGACTGTTAGAAACCTATTCAAAAAATCAAGAGGGAGAGTCTGGTCTAGAAGGCATTCAGGTTACAAGCCTAAGATGAGAGCTGTAATCCCATTTTTTTCATATATGCAAGGTGAAGAGATGGATATTCAATATACTTCCCAGCAGTTCTCCTATCATCCTTCCCCTGGAGAAGAGAGCCCAGGCTTAAGGAAATTGTACCTAATATTTTATGTGTGTTTACATTATATCTCTCATCTTACTCACAGTATGAATTACCACCACTGAAAACCAAAAGCAAATGGCAAAAAACAAACAAACAAAACCAAAAGAAACCTAAACAGTGACACTGCTCCCAAAGCTTACAATGTCTTAATATTTAAGACTGGCAAAGGTAATCTTTTATGAGAGAAATTGATCCCAAACTTTAGCTGTTTCCAAATTATCTGTTAAAACACAGACTGCTGGGCTCAGCCCCAGAATTTCTGATTCAGTAGGTTTGCTTATATAATACGTTTTCAAGTGATGCTGATGCTGCAGGTCCAGAGACCATACTTTGAAAAGCACTGGGGTGGAGGCTAATGATACCTCTTTCCCTAACACTAATTCCTCCATCCCTATCTCTACCTTTACTCTTTTCACATCAGAGATGGCAACAGGCCCTACTTTGTAACAATGATCAGGCAATAACAATGGGAAGTTTGAGACAGAGAGTGAATCACTGAATATAAGGATGGGCCTGCCATTGTTAGACACCTCCAGTTCTACAGGAAACAGCCTTGACCTCTGGAGACAGGTTGTAGATTTGTGAAGAGGAAACCTGCCAACATCCACCCATTTATACACCCTCAAATGATGTAAAGCAAACTCAAAAAAAAAAAAAAAAGAACGAAAGAAAGAAAAGAAAAAACCTGGAATGTCCCACTGCAGTGGAATTCTGAACATCACTGAGAAAATTGTGCAAGAAGATGGAGATTATCTGGGGAACTTGCAGATAAAATTCTGGGTGGCTCTATGCCAGAAAAAATAACCCCTTACAATTAAGAACACGTTAAATTAAACTGTCTGGGCTTAATTGAGCCCACTCTGAAAGTTCCTTTTCAATAAACATGGTGCTTTCAGCAGGTTAGAATGAAATTGTCCAGTCTCTTGAAATTAAGTTAAACCCCACCTCTTCTGTCCTTCGAGCAAGTTCTCTTGAAGGATGACAGAAGGATGTTGCAAAGCGAGGAGGCCAATTCCAAGGGATTCAAAATGTCACCCAACTCATATGCAAGGAAATACCTACTTGTAGCCAACAATATCGCACACTCTTTTGCAATGGGCTGGTTCCATGAAGGTACTGCAGAACCGGCAGCACACAGGTGATTGCAAAACCTGGTGGTGACATCTTCCCAACACACATGCACACACAACTTTTAAGTAACGTCTGAGAAAGCCAACTTGAAAGCCAAATGGTTTCCAAGAAAATCTAAGGAGACCTGAAACATCTATGCAGATAATCAGTATCTCCCACCCAAAGATCCCCATTGTACTTCCTCATATCACATTTCTCCTCAAAACTTTCAAGTCCTTCATTATTTTAATCTATCTGTGCAGAAGAAAAGGGAGAGTCAGAGAGAGTAAAAGATGGGCAGGAGGAAGGTAGTGCTCAACGCCCACTGGCATCAGCATTGAGATCACATCTCCCTTGAGGCATTTATTATTCATGCCACACTCCCTGGATTCTGAGCACATGCATAAACAGGCAGACACACATCAGGGGCCACAAATAAGCTAATACAACTTTTTGGAGGAAATGAGGAGGGTTGAGAGAAAGCTAAGTGTCTTCAAAATCAGAGAAGCAAATAAACACAACTGTTCTGCCAATGTTTGCTTTCCCCGCTGGCTGTCAGAAGTTGCACCTCAGGCCTCAACTTGCCTGGACAAGGGTGGCTCTCGGTGGCTCGGCCCGTGCCCAGAGGATTTGTCTATTAGTCACAAACTCGGTCTCTCTGTGTGTCTGAGGAAGAGCCATGATTCATCTTGACAGCTGTCAGTGTGTTACCTCAAATGGGCACAGGGAACGATGAGCAACCTGGGGCCGGAACTGAGCACAAAGGAGCCAAGGCCACTTCCCGTAACACTGACAAGGTCTGGGCTAGAAGAGTTGATGTGGCAAGAATGCTGGGCCAGGAGCAGCCCCACAGAAGGGGCTGTGTCAGCACGCTTTCCAAATCCTGCCGTTGTCTAGAAGGACAACCTTAGCTCGGAAGCCCTGGAATGTACTCCTGTGAAAAAAAATGTTATGTTCCTTCACATTCTTCTCTTTTCCCCAACAGCACTTACTTCAGGCTTCAAACAAATGAATGTTTGATTTCATAACTTAGTCAATTCTGCATATTCAACTCTAATATTATACTTTGGAAAAAATGTATACCTCTGACCCATAAATTCCACATGTAGGCATATTCCTAAGAGAAATGTGTACATATGTTCTCTGGAAGATATGCATTAGAGTGTTCAGAGCAGCATTATTGCTAACGGCCCCAAAGTGGAAATTGCCCAAATGCACCTCAACAGTGGATTGAATAAATGAGTTGTGTGTATTCATACAAGGGACTACAAAACAGCAATGACAAGGGTATGCAAGAATCCCACAAACAAAATGTTGAGCGAAAGAAGTCAGACCCTACAGACTAATACCGTATAGTTCATTTTATATAAAGACTAAAATAAGCAAAACTAAATCATGCTGTTAGAAATTAGGAGGGAGGTTACACTGGGTCGGGGAGAGGTTGGGAGGGAGAGTCCCGGGGAGCTGGAAAAGGGCTTTTTCTTGATCTGGGTGTTGGTTACACATCTATTCAGTTTTTAAATGCATCAAACTGTCTGCTTGTGATATGTTCACTTTTCTGCACGTGGATCACACTTCAGTAAAAAGCTAACACACTACACACACACACACACACACACACACACAAATCAAAACAAAATAAAAAACAAAACAAAACAACCAACCAACCAAAACACATTCTAGGTTGTCACTGTCAAGATTTATAAACCGTAGAATGCAAATGTAGTGAGCAGTGCAAATAAGAAATTCTGTAAGAATTTGCCGTATCAACTAGCCTGGCCCAACTGTCATATCAGTATAATAGAGCAAAATATCATGTCGCATGAAGGGTTGGTCCCCTGCATTACTGTCCTTATAAGTGTCTTACACCAGCAAAGGTGCATCTGATCATACAAACTTCAGGATGTGATGCATCAGAGTTTACCACACATGAAATGGGGGAGGAACTGTGTGGTAAAGGATGCCTTTCTCCAAAGCTTTCCCAGGGAAAAGAAGATACATTTCTCATCATCTGTCTTTCTTCCATCCTTAGATCCCATTCCAAAGATAAAGTGTAATCACAGGAGACATCTTATCAATAGAAAACTCATTTTGCCTAGACCCATAACAAATGGGTCAACTGAAACCCATAAATCATTGCTTAAGACTTAGCCAAAGTTGATCAAATATTTTTCCCAAAAAGGAAAGCTTTCTTCTCTTAAAAGGGCAGCATCCTCTGGTTAACAGTATAACTCTTAACTAAACCTTTGCATTGGAATATGTTTCTGTAGAGATAGCTTAATGGAGTTGCTAAAAGATCTATGACTCCTCTGATAAGGAGTTCCAGAACCAGGGAATCACATGCATTATTTCAAGTTTATATGAGTAAAAACTCCAAAACATTGTAACATACCCTTTTAAGCAACCAAATTTTCACTTTAAACATATTAAATGGAAATACCTCTAAATTATTTCATAATCAATATTCAATTACAAATATTACCTGGATATAGGCACGAAAGCATTAAGGACTTTTTTGAGTTCAAAACATGGCTGTGAGAGTCAGATGGGGAAGGACGGTGGGGGGAAGACCTTAAAGTTCTTTGGTCTAATATTTTAGCTCAAGCAGAACAAATGAAAATCAAATATACTATCCAGTGGCTGTATCAGTGAGCACTGTCTTCCAGCATTGCCCAGTTATTGTAACAAGAAATAGCCATAAAGGAACTCAAGAGATTGTCAACTCCAATTTCTTGTTTTTTAAATGAAATGAGAACTAGTTGGTGGCTGAATGACTCACCCAAGATCACTCAGTAAAGAGTGGCAGGCGAGAATTATAGCCAAATCTTCCAGCTTCCAAATCAGTCTCAAATCAACTGTAGGACACTGTCTTGCCCATGAGCCTCTGAACTATTTCCATGGGTCCATGGCAGGTGGTCCCCTCAGACTCCATTCCAGGGAAATGGAGAATGATGCTGGCAGAAGTAGACAAGGGGAGAACCACTACACCCCAGCCAGGAAACCCATGCACTTCTCAGAAGCACAGACCTCTTTACGTACTGAAAATGGATATTTCAGGAACTGAGCAAATAACTGGTGTTTTAAAATCAAAACAGAGTTTAATATATTTTTTTAAATTCCTATTTCCCAACTTTGGGATTCTGATGTTGTATGTATATACAAGTATATTCAAAGATAGAAAACTTATACAGAGATCATTAAAAGGGCATAACCCAGAATATATAACCATGCAACAGGACCCCCTATGTTTCTCACACTCTCTTATCTCCCCCTGACACACGTCCAACAAGTGATCCAACTTCCTCACTCAGGGGGAAAGGCCCGTTAGCAAATGGCACTCATACATGGAGGTCTGAAAGAAGATCCCACACTCTGGAAGATGTGTTGGAGACATTTCATGACAAAATCAAGTGGCTTTCTCCCTCGGAGTTTATCAAGACTGATAATAAAGCAAATGCAGTGTGAGACACAAACACACATATGCACACACACACACACACATTGTAGAGTGAGGAAAATAGAGTGACTTGTTCATGTGTCCTGTTTTATAGACTTCAATTAAATTATTTGTGCCCTTGAATTGGGAAGCAGGGTTCTGGAATTATTTTTTAATAGAACAAAAAGCCATCTTGGAGCCTCTTGCTCCAAAATCACTCCTGCTAATAAGTAACATGTCACACAATTACAAACTCAACGTGTTCCTTTAATGTTCTCATTTCTACCAAAATAGACAAATCATTGCTACTTAGAAACCTCCCTGTCTTTGGTTTGAACCAAATTAATTTGATAGTTATATTACAGTAAAACAACAAAGGCTGACAGCTGCAATAGAGAAAGTATAGTTAACATTCCTAACTTTTATTTTTAGTTAATATTGCTCTCACAAGGATCATTGTTCAGGAGACTCCTGACTCACTGCACAAAATGTATTATGGGAAATTATTGTAAAGTTTCCTAAAGCTTATATTATCAGTTAGCTATTGCTGTCTAACAAACCACACCAAAATTTAATGACTTAAAAGTATAACCATTTATTTAGCTTATGATTCTGCAGTTCAGCAATTGAGGCTGGGTTCAGCTGGACGCTTCTTCTTGTCTTTGCTGGGTCCCATCATGTGTCTGTGATCCCCATGGGTCACTTATATAACTCTGAGTCTGGGAATGTTGACTGGCTGTTGGCTGAGCCAGAGGGGACCTTTGAGCCATGGGTGTCTCTCATTCTCCATTGGGCTAGCTGAGCAAGAGAACAAAATCACACGAGACTTCTTGAGACCAAGACTTGTGGCATGTCATCAATTCCTCTGCTTTCTACTGGTCAAAGCAATTCGAAAATCCAGCCAAGAGGTTGAAAAGAGACCATCTTTTTTTTTATTTAATTTTTTAAATTGAAGTATAGTTGATATAGAATATTGTGTTAGTTTCTGGTATACAGCAAAGTGATTCAGTTATATATATATATATATATATTCTTTTTCATATTCTTCCGCATTGTGGTTTATTACAGGATATTGAATACAGTTCCCTGTGCTATACAGTAGGTCCTCGTTATTTATTTTATATATAGTAGTATCTGCGTATCTATTAATCTCAAACTCCTAATCTGTCCCTCCTCCCCATCCCCTTTTCCCTTTGGTAACCATAAGTTTGTTTTCTATGTCTGTGAGTCTATTTCTGTTTTGTAAATAAGGTCATTTGTATCATTTTTTTTAGATTCCACAAATAAGTGGTACCATATATTTGTCTTTGATTTATTTCACTTAGTGTGATAATCTCTAGGTTCATCCATGCAAATTGCATTATTTCACCCTTTTAATGGCTGAGTAGTATGCCCTTGTATACATGTACCACATCTTCTTTATCCATTCATCTGTCAATGGACATTTAGGTTGTTTCCATGTCTTAGCTATTGTAAATGGTGCTGCTATGAACATAGGGCTGGGTGCATGTGTCTTTTCGAATTATAGTTTTGAAACCATCTCTTGATGGCAGAAGCTGAGAAGTCTCATTGCTCAGAGTGTGGACACAGGGGAGTTATTAATTGGCGCCAAAATATAATCAATATTTCACATTTGAAAGTACAGTCTCAGACAGTATGCTTTTTTCAACTAATTATATCCAGTTACTTAAATAGCCTTGGAAGTAAGATGCCACGCAGAACTACAGTTAGTGTATTTTCTGATTATTTTCCACCTGAGCTGGTACATAAACATAAGCAGGTTACAATTGTATATTAAAATAAAAACTGCTTTTCCTAGAAGGATTACATCAGAAGACCGTGAGATTGTTAGGGGTGAAAAAGCTTTGCAAATTCAGGTTTATCTTTAGAGCTTCTAGTAGAGAGCACTTAGTAGTCACTCCAGAAATGCTTATTGAAAATTTTTATGTGAAATAAGTTCAGACTCCTCTACCTGAATTCATCTATCTCTTCATATTCTGTTTTCCACTTGTGTCTTCCTAACCTGTCTTCTCTTCTAAATATATGTATTAATAAGTAGCCTGTAGTTAGAAGCTAATCTGTTCTGTCATCAATGTATTCGATGCATTATTTGAGTGCATTATTCATGGACAAATCTTATGCCTTCCTATTTTTTTCTCTATCAAAACCTCTTTGTTTTGGCATTGCCTTCACTCTCCCCACTCTTCCATAATGCCTAAATACTTTCTATGGAGCCTATAATGTAGTGGCTCCAAACCTAGGCTGCAAGTTGGGATCGCCCAGGGAGCTGAAAAGTAACCAGTACCTTCTCCCCTCCCCGACTTTCTGATTTGATTGGTCTGGGATGCAGCCTGAGAAGTGGCATTTTTCAGGCTCTCCAGGTGATTGCAACGTGCAGCAAGTTGAGAATCATCATTTTCGCAGGCCCCCCCTACACATCACTTACTGAGGAAAGACTTTATGATACCCCCACCATCTCCCATCCCTTGTCATAGCTCGTATCACACTTCTTTCCTTCCCAGACATGATCAGAGATGACAGTTGGGATCTTGTATTTATTTACGTCTTTATTTGACTGTTTGTTTGCCAGGGAACACTTCCGTTATTGCTTTGTTTGGTGAAACCTACAGGTACAATGACAGCACATAGTAGGCATTCAAAAGTCACTGGTTGAACACATTACTTTAATGAACTATGAGTAGCCGGTCTGTGAATTATGGCTTAAATGTAATGATCTAGGACAGGAGCTCTCAAACTTTAGCCCAAATCAGAATCACCTACAGGGCTTGTCAGCACACTGTTGGCTTCGCTTCAGCCCTGGGAGTTTCTGATTCAGTAGTTCTGGTATGGACCTGAGAATCTGCATTTCTAACAAGTTCCCAATCGATGCTGATGCTATTGGTCAAGGGACCATGGTCCATAGGCTTCTGTCGAGAGGCAGCAAAAGGCAGTGACAAAAAGTATGGCCTATAGCATAAGACTGCCTGGTTCAAGTCCCAGCTCTGTTACTCATTAACTATGTGGCATTGGAAAAGATGTTCAGTCTTCCAGATGCTACTAATTATGTGACAATGGGAAAAATGTTTACCCCCCTAAGTGCCTCAGTTTCTCCATCTGTAGAACAGAGACAGTCCCAGAACCTACCTTCTCAATTTGTTATAAGGATTAAATGAGTTAATGTTTGTAAAATTCTTGGAAGAGGGCTTGGCAGGTAGGAGGCCCTACATAACTTAAATATGTTCATACATTATACTTTTAATGGCGGCATACTGATAACACTCATGCAAACTGACCTTAAATTTTTAGTTCTACATTTGAAAATTTAAAATAAACCACACACACATGCATACACACACACACACACACACACACACACACACACACACCCAAGAATCACTATGGTCCAAATCTCAAAGTGTGATACATCAGATCAATAACCATCATTATAAATACCATTAATTGATCATCTAATCTGTGCTGATGCTTTGAGTGTATATTATTTTATTTTTCCAGATATGAAGTAGGTGTTACTGTTCCCAGTTAATATATGAGAAAACTGAGGCTCAGAAATGTAGTAACATTTGAGTAACTGAGCCAGAAAATCCTGAGGTATTAAAAATCTCTCTAGAAATGATCAGTAAGGAAGAGAGTTTGATGATGTACAATTCAAGACTCTTTCAATCACAAGTAACAGAAGTCTTAATCAAATTGGCTTAAGCAAAGAAGAGAATTACTGGCTTATGAGTCTAAAAATTCCAAGGTATCCTCCTTCAACTACAGCTGCATCCAGGGGTTCAAATGATGTATTTATTCTGGATTCCACGCTCTCCCTCATTCTCTCTCATTCACTCTCTTCCTCCCGCTCGTCTTCCACTTCCCTCCCTCTTGGGCTCTCCTCTCTTGCGTTCGCCTCATTCTCAATTAAGCCCTCCACCACGTGACCCCCCACAACAGATCAAGGCTGATGCCATCTTCATGGTGAAAAATCCCACAGAACAGAGACTTCTCCTCCACAATTCAAGCAAAAGTTCTGGACTGGATCCTCACTAAGCTTAGCTGAATCCCATGCCCATCACACATCAATCATGCAGCCGAGGGCACAGAACATGCTAATTCATCCTGCCAGGGTCACCTGTCCACCTTAGGGCTGGGGAAGTATCCTTCCCAGCTGGACCAGAAGGATGGATAGTTGAGGAAATACAGCTCCTCAAAGGAAAATCAAAGGTCTGTTAGCCAAAGGAAGGAAATTGATGCTGATTTCGGAATCAACTATTCCTCACCCAGTCTACTGCGCTCATGGAAAGCCACTGAGCTGGAAGTCAGACCATCTGGGTCTCTCTTTCTCTGTGTTAGCAAGCTGTTGACTTTGACAAGCCTGTCAGTCTCTCTCGGTTTTATTTTCCTCATCTGTTAAATGAAGGAATGGACTTGAAATTCTAGGCTTCCTCTTATCAGCAAAGTTCAAAGATTTCTATGTGCACACATCTTGTCAGCACAACTTGAAAGTGAGTACCCAAGTGGATTCATTTTTTTAAATTTTGACTGGAAAAAAGAACCTAAAATGGACCTGGGAATCATGCAGCCAGGGAAGTAGGAAGATACAGGGGTGAATTAGTAGGAGATGAACAATGGTAGCAATGGTGGCCATCAAGCTCAGATTCAGAAGGTGAGCCAAAACTAGGGACACTATGCTAGCAGTTTAAAGAAAGGATAGAAGAGACCAGAGGAGAGATGGGTCAGTTGAGAAAAAGCATCTGGGAGATAATGATGTTTGAGCTGAGTCTCAAAGGAAAGGTGGGGGATTGCTGTGTGAATGGAGAGGCAGGGGCATTTCCACCAAAGGGAATGCATGAGCCACGAGGCATGGAGAGTAGAGCATGGCCAGAGTTAGATGCCTGTGAGGTTGAGGGGTTGGAGAGAGATTCAGCAGGAAAGATAGGCTAATGGAAGACTGTGGAAGGTCTAGCAGGCCATGTTGGGAAGTTTGGACTATAGTCTGTTAATGGAGCATGAGAAGCAGGTAGCAAACAAGGAGGTCATGTCAACTACTGGGCATAGAGTGTCCAATATAATCCTCATCACAGTCCTGCTGAAATACTTCTTATCCCCATTTTACAGATGATAAAACTGAGGCTTGGATAGGGTTGAATAAGATGCTTGATCGGGACTTCCCTGGTGGCACAGTGGTTAAGAATCCGCCTGCCAGTGCAGGGGACACCCGTTCGAGCCCTGGTCCAGGAAGATCACATATGCCGTGGAGCAACTAAGCCTGTGCGCCACAACTACTGAGCCTGCACCCTATAGCCCTTGCACTATAACTACTGAGACCCGCATGCCTAGAGCCTGTGCTCCGCAACAAGAGAAGCAGCCACATCAATGAGAAGCCCCCGCACCACAGCGAAGAGTAGCCCCCACTCACCGCAACTAGAGAAAGCCCGCGTGCAACAATGAAGACCCAACGCAGCCAAAATTAAATAAATAAATAAATAAATACTTTTTTTAAAAAAATGCTTAATCATTGGTGCACTGGAAGTGACTTGATGGAGTTGGAGCTCTTACCCAGATCATCTGATGGGTTTGAAGCTAGGATTTCTTCCACTCTGCCCTTGACATCCCACCTTCTACCCCAGAGGAATCCTGCAAGGATGGAATTCATCTCTCCACAAGTAGGAACTTGGATGTGACTGGCTGAAACATTAGCACCCTTTTAGTGTCACCCATAACACTCCTAACGTTTTTAGCAGTTAACTATGGCATTCCTCTCCCATCAGCCCAATAGGAATTATTTTTAACTCATGATAATGTGATGTTTGTGAAACTTGGTTAGTGACTAAGAGAGAAACCCTTGGCAATTTCACAAAGTGTCTAACTGGTTACTTCTGCAAACAAGTCACTGAGTAAGGTTTCTGGAAAGAGGACAGGCTGTCTCAGAGAACAAGTATAACTCCAAATATAGAAATATACTCAAATCAAGTAAATTTTGTAATTGGACCAATGGACATAGGCCACCATGTAAGCTTGCCACCAAACATTATTAGGGGAAAAAAAGTTCCAACTCTTTGTCAGGCTCACAAGTGTTTAGATTGCCTAAGAATCAAGAGATTTAAATTCAGAGTTAGGAATTAGGGATGAAAATCTTGTCCTAGGCATGATACTCATGGACTATCAGTTTTGAAAATTCGCCTAACAGTCTCCTCTCTTCTTTTCCTTTGATTAGAAATTAAAATCAGGAGGAAAAAGAAAGTAATTCAGTTTTCCTTGCACTGCCAGACTGTGGAAATACAGGGGTCCATGTAATACTGTGAGTTTCTATCTTTTCCATTTCAAAAGACACAGTGAACAGAAGCCTGTCCAAAGCCATTCTTTAAAAAGAGAGCCCTCTACTTAAGGTGTTGATTCTGTATTTCTCAAAAGAATTGCAATTATCACCACAGTAAAACTTGATGTCCTAGCTCCAAAGATGTCATTTAGATATTGCTCTTCAATTTGAGACATTTTTCTGAAACCACGGCAAAGTTTGCAGTATAGTGAAAGTATAAGAACCTATAAAGGATTATGTCATCACCATGTCTTGTATACGAAGTGTTGGTTTTGGATTGCTAACAAATGTTCAAACTTTCTTAGGAAAAAAGAAAAAGAAAAAGAAAAACAAGTTGTGAGGCCAAGAGGATGAGTGGATTGAGTGTCAGCGTTTATGTTCAAGCAGCATGGATGGGCTCCAGCCTGAGGTCACCTTAGAATTAAAATGGAACTGGTGGTCTTGCCTTGGCAGACAAGAGGCTATAACAAATCTATGACCACATACATACAGACACCACGGTCGCCAGCTAAACCACACACATGTGGCACAGAGAGCTCCAGTGAGGCAGTTACCAACAAAACTGAGATCGTTTTTCTTCCCTTTCTAGAAAACAGAGTAAACATTATCCCTTCACACAGCAGTTAATGGAAACTCATCATAGTTAACAGATTAGATTGTCTCCTACCCAGAATTTAAATTAACATTATTAAATAGGTGGAGAAAGTTTATCCTCAATAGAAAGCAAACTAGCTCCCATCAACCAATCATTTATCTGCCTACCAAAGTGATAGTTTCAAAATAAAATAGACTATCGTCCTGGTTATTTATCATGAAGACCTCTCTGCTTTTCTTAAATCTAATGAGTGAGCATGTTTCCCACCCTCTGGGTATCCATTTTGGGAAGTCAGACTCAGTGGCCACCCCTGAAGCAATCAAGATCCAAGACGCCACTAATTAAAGCTTCAAAGAGGCAAACCACATATAGATCTTGGTAGATTGCTGAGCATCCCCTGGAAGGCAGGAGGAGAAGGAGCCCCACTGTGAATGAGAGGCCAAGGTGAGGGGTAGAGACAAGATCAATCATGGTGGGCTGCCCATATGTTCATGTGGTGGATCCCAGGTTAGGGTGGATCTGGAGAATTAGTCCTTGCATCCACAGAACAAACAGCTGTAACTTGGAGAAGAAAGTGGGCTCCAAGTTCCTGACAAAGGTGAATGGGAGTGCATATCCTACCAAGACAAGGATGAGGGACTTATGAAATGTTTGGAGGGTGGTTTCACCTGTGTCGTTCTGTCAAAATTCTATAGAGTTTAAATGGCTTCCCTTGGATCATGCAACGTATCAGTTATCTATTGCTGCCTAGCAAACGACCCCACACTCAGTGCCCTAAAACAGCAACCTAACTTATTACTTATAAGGCTATGGGTCATCTAGGTAGTCTTGCTCAGTTGATTTTGGCCGGGTTCATTCAGCAAGTCATGGAGGCTGGATGGCCTGAACAGCATCAGTCTATGTCTGATGGTTGGATGGTTATCGGTTGGGGCAACAGAGGTGATTAGGTCACATGTCTCCCATCCTCCAGCAAGTTGGTCTTGACTAGGTCTCATGGTGTTAGCAGTGCTCCAAGAGAGTGAGCAGAGGCATGCAAAGATTCTTGAGGCTCAGGCTTTACTTTTGCCACCTTTGATTGGCTAAAGCAAGTCTAAGGCCAGGGCAGAAAAATAGAAGCCACCTCTTGAAAGGAGCTGCTGCAAAGTTTCATTGAGAAGAAGGAGTTACAGAAAAGGGAAGACACGGGGCCATTTTTGCAGTCGATCTACCACATCCATGTAATCAGCAGTAATATTAGGAGCAAACATTCCTATTGCAAATTTCCAGACTCTTTCTGCTACCTCACACTAAGTTACATAAGCTCTAACCTGTGACCTAATATGTTTCAAGAAACATTGAGCATGGTGGCTTTTGAGTTATACTCTCCGACTTATTACAAGCTTTCAGCATTTCATTGCTGTATGACATTTTGCAAATTTCTTAACCAATCTATGACCTCTGTTTCCTCATTTATAAAATGGAGTTACTAATAGAGCCCTGCCCACAAGGCTATTGTAAGCACCAAATAATAGACATGAAGCTTTGAAAAAGAGATTGACACTTAAAGTGCTTAAAATATATCATCATCACCACAACCATCATCATCATCATCATCATCATCATCAATATTGACAAAATGAACTTCTAATCCATCCTTTTTTCCCTATTCACATCCTTCCCTGTATTACAAAGTCCTGGAACACAGATCTTTCTCACCCAACAACCAGTTTACCCTTTTTTCTTGCCCTGAACCCCTCCCACATCAGCAGAAGACAGGTCAATCTTCTATCCTGACAAGTTTCCAGACAGAGACATTTCTGCACTTAAATTCCCAAGTCAATCTTCAGGACTGGGGGCTGCCTGCCAGGAGCTTCCTGCCACTTCCCGTAGCCTGAACTCTAAGAGTCTGGGGTTTGCCTTGTTAAAATGTGGTAAAGGCTGGGATTCCTCAGGCCTGGAATCTATGCTGGGGCCAAGAGAGTTGTGGCCTACACTGGCTCAGGAATCTGTCCTGTTTTGCTGCCACCAAGAAACTGTGTGTGTCTGTATACAAATACTTAAGGGTGGGTGGGTCTTGCACAAGTACAAACTCACAAAAGGTTATGATTTGGGGAAAGGCTATTACACACATTCTGCTATTAGGGCAATGATAATCAGGAAGTCATTCCCTAAGCAGGTTTTCCCAGAAAAGCTTTATCTTAAAATCATAAACACAACCTCTAATAGAGTGGATACAGAATGGAAGTTTTACCTGTCTGTCACCTCTCTCGGGTCAATACAACAACTGCTAGAAAAACGACCTCATAAATACTGTGATCCACATGAATGTGTATAGGGTACAGATTTATTTTTACCTTTCATCTCTTACTTTTCTCTTTAATTAATATTTTTTTCTCTCTTTTTTTTAATTCAAAGGGAGCTTAGAGATTATTCCAGACCCTTGCTACTCAAAGTGTGGTCTTCTGACCAGTAATATCAGCTTCACCTAAGAATGTGTTAGATCTACCCCAGACCTATGGAACCAAATCTGGATTTTAACAAACGCTCTGACTCTGATGAATATTGAAGTTTGAAAAACACTGGAGTAGGCCTGTACTTCTCAAACACTAGAATGTTACATAATCACCTAGAGCACTGGTTAAAAAACAGATTTATGGACCCTATGCCTAGAGATTCTGATTCAGCAGATCTGGGGGGAGGCCCAGATTCTGCATTTCTGACAAGCTCCCAGATGCTGGAGATGCTGATGGTCCAGGAACCAACTTTGAGAAGCAAGGACAAACGCCTTCGTTTCACAGTGGGGAAAAATGAGGCCTGGGGAAAATAGGTGGGCATGGTGCAAACTAAATTGCCCAACATCTTAACAATTATGTAGAAATCAAGACCAGACCCCAGTCTCTGGGTTTCCTTCCCAGAGCACTCTGATGGGGATGCTGCTTTCAGTCAGATTCTCAGTCTTTTTTTCTCCTTTTACATGACTTCCATATTCTCTTCTGCACTGTATGACCTGCAGCACACTTTTCAATTTCTAACTGACAATTCCATTTTCTTAACCTATTTCAAAGCTAACTTTCATTTTACCCTCTGATTTTTTTTGAATCTTGGCAGAGGGCTGAAACATGTTGCTCAAATAACATTTGTTGAGTTGTACCCTCTTCTCTTAGTTCCTTTTTCTTTTATAAGTTCTTCTGTTTTAGCCTCCTTAGTCCTTCTTACTCTAGGCCGTCATTGCCTTCTCAGAATTAACTCTGCTGTCTCTGTGTCTAGCATCTAACCTCCAATTTCTTCCTACCTTTTCCTCCTAATACATCTTCTCTTTTTTGCACTGGCCGCAGGAACCGCTGTTTTGCCTGTACTTTCCCTCCAATCTCCCTCAGTAAACATGAAGTGGTGAGTGAAAGGGAGGGAAAAAAATAACTTGACTTTGAGAAGAGTAGTTAAGATGTCTGAGGAAAGTAAACAGAAGCAAGAGCGCAGGCATTAAATCACTTTCCATTTGGACCTACACTAACACTGGCCACTGGATACTGACGTGCATGGTTCAGAATCAGAGAGGAAAAGTGAAAACTGAACAGAGCCCCACCTATAAGAATAGGTTACATGTCCAAAAACTATTCGGGAATACTTTAGTTGGAAGATACAAAGAATTCAAGTTGAAAAAGAAAAGGCAGGATTTAAAAATCCTTTGATGTATGTTGGATGGGGCTCCAAGACCAACCAAGAGGCTCTAATTGGTTAAAAGTGCCCCCTTCCTTCCTCAACGCTGTATGTTGCCACCTCTAAAAACACTTGAGCCCTCAAAAGGGGGAAAAAAAAACCCTTCTGAGTTGCCAGATTTGACAAATAAAAGTATAGGACAACCAGTAAAATTTGAATTTCAGTTAAACAATGAATAAATTTTACTATAAGGATGTCTCTAAAAGTACTGGAGGCATACTTGTATCAGACAATTATTTGTTGTTTATTGCAAATGCAAATGTAACTAGCAGGCCTGTATTTTTTAATTTCAAAAAATTAAAAGTCCTTGGGACTTCCCTGTTGGCGCAGTGTATGGGACTTCATGCTCCCAATGCAGGAGGCCCGGGTTTGATCCCTGGTCAGGGAACTAGATGCCACATGCATGTCGCAACCGAGAGTTCACGTGCACCAGCTAAGGAGCCCAAGCCGCAACCAAGACCCACGCAGCCATATAAATAAATAAATAATTTTTAAAAAATTAAAAGTCATTAAATTACAATTTTACCAGGGATGAAAATAGGCAAGTTATAGAGTAAGAGAAGGAATTTGAAGTCAATGTATCTGGCAAAGGACAGACAGACAGAACATATAAAGATATAAAGAATGTCTCCAAATCAATAAGAAAAAGACAACATAATTTTTTTTAATGGGAAAAAAATTGGTATGTACATTCCTCAAAAGAGAATATCTAGGTGGCCAGGTCAAAAGGTGCTCCATTTTGCCATTCATCAGGGAAATGAAAATTAAAACCCCAGTGAGATTCCATAAACACTACCAGAATGAACAGACTATATCAAGTGTTGGTGAGAAATTAGAGCAACTAGAATGCTCATCCTCTGAAAATGAGAGTATAAATCTGTGCAAACATGTTAGAAAACCATCTGGCAGTATGATTAAAACCAAACACATGTATATCCTATGACCCCACTATTCTACTCCCAGGTATATACCCAGTGGGTATATATACATTTGTTCACCAGGAACAAAGTCACAAGTATTCATAGAGCACTAGTCATAATAGCCAAAAGTGACAATTATATCTACCAAATATCTACCAGGAATAGAATCCACAAATCATGATGTATTTAAACAATGAGATCCTCTTTAGCAATGAGAATGAACAATCTACAATAACATGCTGTGACATGGATCAATCTCACAAGGAAAAAATTTTGAGCACAAGAAGCCAGACACTGAAAAACATATACTCAAATGATTAATTTATGTAAAGTTTCATACACAGGAAAAACTAGTCTTTGGTGCTAAAATCAGAATAGCAGTGGTTGGGGGCATGGAGACTTCAGGGGGTGGCCATGTTCTGTTTCTTGATTTAAGTGCTGGTTTGTAATCACTTTGCAAAAGTCATGGAGATGCCCACTTATGATCTGTATCCTTTGCCAAATGGTGTACTTCAATAAGATTTACATGAAAACCTCTGAAAGAAATTACCGAGGAAAGACTGCTACCCTTTGACCCCAATCACGTTTGTATAACAGGAATCAATATCATTATCATCATAGCCATCATCACCATAATTATATGCCCTTATGTGAGACTTTGCCATGGGCTAATCTCGCTTCTACCCATTTTGCTTACACCATCTCATTTGGTCTTTTTAATCCTCATGAGAACTCTATGAAGGAGGCATTATTCTTCCACTTTTACAGATGAAGAAGCAGAGACTGAAAGGAGATTGGTAGCTTGTCCAGGGAAACACAATTTTTAAGTTGCAGAGGCAAATTTTGAAACCAGGATCTGATTCTAAAGCAGGTGCCCTTTTCTCTACAGGAAACCATGTTAAATCTATAGGTAGAGACTGGAAATTCCAAAGGAGAAGAAGTTTAAATTTCTTCTCTCCACTGACTTTCTGGGTCCAAAGGTAGTACAAAACCCCAAATTTCAGTCCCCTTTTATGCTAAGAAACAGCCATCTGACTTCGGGGCTTAATTCAATTACCTAGAGTTAATTGATAATTCCTACAATTAATTCCAAGTTGAACGAAGAAGGAAAAGTAAAGTCCCTTTTAGTATCCCAGTTATCTCCATCCATAACCAAGTAGCTAAGGAAAAAAAACACACTTGAACACTCAAGCAGCAAATCCTCCAACATAGTCCCAACAAACACACCATCAACTTCATTAAGTTGCATTTATATGTTCATAATACAAGTTTTCGCCAATGCTTTTCAAATTTTAGGGTGAGCAAGAATCAACTGGAGAGCTTGTTAGAACAGATTTCTGGACCCCACCACAAGTGATTCTGATTCAATAGGTTTGAAGTGAGCCTGAGAATTCGCATTCCTAACAAGCCCTGCAGGTGATACTGATGCCGTTGGTCCTTGGACCACACATGGAGTAGTTTTGCTTTATGTCCAGATAGACAATGTGAAAGAGACGCCCACAACTGCTTTGTTTGAGAATTGATTCCTCTGTCTTTGTCACTAATATTTACAGCTACTACCTGGGGCTGGGTCCACGTGACCATTTGAGAGACCAGCTGGCCTCCCCACCCCTACCTCCACTCTCCGTCGTGATCATCAGGGCTCTCTGTCTTTATCATCGTTAGTGTCACTGTCACCCATTCCGTCTGTCACAATGAGATTATTGGCCGTGAGGATTCCTGAGCGCCTGAGCTCTGCCTGTCCTTGCTCTTCTGTGAATTGCAAGACCTCCAAGGGTCCAAATTTCTCCACATGGTGATGTGCATGCTTGTTGCATATTGGTTTACTTTGCATAAATGCCAAAGGTTATAAAAAACATCCAGATCTGTAGGAACTAAAGTCATCCCTTAGAATTGCTTTGTAGCTTATTAATTTTGTTTTGCTTTTTTTCCTAATCTGGGTATTTAAAGAAGAGAACAAACTCACTACACTGTGTTGCAGATGAAGGACCCCATGGAGTCCTGAAGCAACTCTCAACACCTCTCCTGTTTTCCACTCCCCTTCAGAAAGTCCAAAGCAGTTTTCCTCCATAGATGCTCAGCGTCAACAAAGTATAGGTCTCTCCCCAAGAGTTTTGAATTGTTCTTGGTAGGACACCTGCTCTGTTCAGGGAAGTTTGTGTGTGACAAGCTTCCATATGACAAGCAGTCGATCACATCATAACCTGTAAAGCACTGGGCTACAGGAAACAAGACCTTGCCTCTCCTTTCATACCCCACAGCCAGTTAAAAGCTCAAGGTATTATATGGGGGGTGGAAGAGACGAGTCACTAGACCTTTGATCTTGCTCCTAGCTAGCTGTAACTTTTGGGAAAGACACTCAACTTCCCTTCCCCTTCAGTTGTAAATTAGGGACTATTTTAAGTGCTCCCCAAGGTCCTTCCTTCTCCAAGCGTCTGTGAACCCATGAGCCTACAGACAGGAACCAAAGAAAACACCCTCCTTTCCAACTTACTCTTGGCACAAGTGGTGGTTTTATTCTAGGGAAATAGACCCTCATGATGTGTGGGCCACAGAGAGATGTCAGGCAAATAATAGGACAGAGGAAAAGAAATCAAAGACAGAAAAGGCAGATACAATGCACCATCAGAGGAGAAAGCATTGTATTTCTCTTTCTCCTTTGAAATCAATAGAGAATAAAAGCAACAGAATCCAAATTCCAACAATATCAACCAGGAATCCCTTTGTCTGTTTACAGATTCTGTTGCTACAGTAGCAAACAAAAGTAGCCAGCTTCTTCCCAGGGACTCCTGGGTACGAAGCATCCATCAAATCACAGAGACACACCCGCTATTCAAACCCAATTTGGCTAAAATGACTTTTTTATGAGAACTCATGAGAAAATGGTTGACTTCCAGCCCTTACGTTATCAGAGTTGTTTGACATTGAATTACATGGGCCTGGACTATAAATCTTAACTTCAGACTCACATGCAAGGCATTTGATGTGTCTGGGAACCTGCTGTAAGAAAGAAATTAGCTGTAAAACAAAGTAAAATGCCTGTTCCCATGGGAAGACTCTGCAGGACTGCTAATAGATCATGGGTTCATTTGGAAGACACTTGTTCCTTTGGTCAAACAACAACTAATATTTTAGCTTTCCACTGCCCTGAACAGGAAATATGGTGCTAAGGGCCGATAGACAGGGTAAAGCATCATATTAATTACACGGTCGGTAAACATTTGCTCGCCCATGTTTCCTGACGGTCTGAACACTTCCTGGTTGGAGATCTCAGCGATTCAGCTGGCCTCTGTTAACTGTTACTCTTGTATAAACGTCTGGGGAGATGGAGTGTATTTTCAGGGAACCCCACAATGAGAGGAGGAAGGGGATACAGGGACTGTTGAGAGAAGCCCCTGCCTGCAAACCTGGGCCATGGCTGCCAAGGACACCTGGGAACCTGTGGGGAGCAACTCGATAAGGTGATTCGATGGCACTTGGAAATTCTCTTTCCATTTTGGGGAGGGGTCAGGTGGATATTAAACAGGTTCATGCTGATTCTAAAGAAGAGAAGAAGCAAAGTGTTCTGGGAAAGAGGGTGTTAATCAGGTCACAACAGCTGCCATCTCTGCTTGGAGATCTCTTCTCTGGGGTAACTGCAGAAGATGGACAAAGACGATGCCCACCTGGAACTGCTCTTTGAAGCAGTGTTTCTCCAGGTGTGACGCTGGACCAGCAGCCTGGGCATCCCCTGGGAACTTGTTAGAAATGCAGAACTTCAGGCCCCATCAGAAACCCTTGGGGTAGGGCCAGCAATCTGAGTTGGAACAAATGCTTCAGGGGCTTCTAATTCCACTAAAGTCTGAGAATCGCTGCCATCAAAGGATTCTCACATACCTGCTGTATAGAGGCCAGGCCGGCCCCAGACCCACAGTCTGCCATGATCTCCAAGGCCCTCATGATCTGCCGCAAACAACACACTCCAGTCATGAATCCACTTTATTCTTACCTCTTTGAGGCCTGGTTTAATCTCTCTTTGAGGACTTTGCCTAGAAAATTCTGATGCCTGGCTCCTTCAACTCACTCATGTCCTGTTCAAACGTCACACTTTTTGTGAAGTAGTTCCCACCAGAGACACTCCTTTAAGTATCTGCCAACAGACACTGCCCAGCATTGTCCATGTAGCCACTTACCAAGATTGGAGGTGACCTTGTCTATGAGTTTGTTTCTAAGTTGATGACCCTTTCTCCCCACCTAGAGTGTAAAGCCCCATTAGAACAGGCACCCGGATTTGCTATGCCCACTATTCCATGCATGCCCCCTACACTTCTAAAAAGTCTAGTGTGACCTCTCCTCCATGCATTCTCAAAACCTATTCTCATTTGTCAATTATACTTCCATAAAGCTGGGGGAATAAACGCTCTATTCACATTAAGTTATAAATCAATGCAAATGGAAAGGAGACAAAACATTTACACTAAGAAAAATAAAAAACAATTTAAATTTCAGGTCTCATTTAATAAGTACTGGGTAGTCTTTTAGATACTGGGGAGAGTCAAGTGGGGCCCTAAAATAGCACCCCTTGAGGATCTAAAGAAGAGCCTGTCATGTTTTAGATTAGATGTAGCATCTTCTGGAAGAAATATTTCCTTTACCATAAGCAGGAGACTGCCTTTTCTCTAAGAAATTGTATCTGTTACGTGCTTATAGGAAAATCATAATGAAAATTCAGTGCCTAAACTTACTTACTCTATATCTAATTGTGCTATGTCTTCATGTTTTTTTTTCCTCTCTCTCCCTATTTTATCTTCATGTATCTTTCTCAAAGCTCAACATAGAGGCAGAAACCTGGACGTGAAAAGGTGTGCATCTAAACAAACCCTCTGTGACCCTGAAGATTCAGAAGCTCATTCACAATGGAGCAGGTTATTTTTTGGTCTTTCAACAGAAGATGCCTGAATGTCGTTACCTTTACCTCCACAGCCATGTAAATGCTTCCCAGAGGCATTAGAGTCCCTCACTGCCTGCAGAGATGGAGGAATAAAACAGATGACAGTGCATTTAGAAAGAGGCAGACAATGCCCGTGGCTGCTCCATTACTCTGTCATCAGAGATATGAGCGCGAGACTGGGTGCCGAGCATTAGCCCGTGGAGCCTGATATGAGTTCATGAGGCTGGAATTCAAAACACTAACCAGCTGTGGGAACCCAGAGAGAAGCCTGTCACACTGAATGGTATCCAGATTAGAGCTGTGAGAATTTGGGAAAACCCTTCTCGCTAAGTAAGTTTACTTCTTCATCTTTCTTTCTTGTTTTAAGTGTGCAATGTTTGCTAGAATCCTGAACCTATAGCCACACGTATAAATAATGGCAAAAGGCAACTCTAAAAATATTTTTGAGGCAATCAAGGAAATGTTAACACTGACTGGATACTGGATGACCTTGTAATTCTAATTTTTAAGTGTGATAGTAGCATCAGGTTTATGAAGCAAAATCACCATAATTCTTTAGAGATGTTTATTGGGGAATGTAGAGGTGGGATGAAATGACGTCTGGAATTTGCTTTAAAATAATTCAGGAAAAAAAGAGAGAGGGAAAGGAAAAGATTACACAAGTATCACAAACTCTCAGTAATTGTTGAATCTGGGTTGGGTTATTGGATCAATAGAATATACTCTTTCCTTATGAAAGTATGTTTGAAAATAAACATAATAAAATTTTGTTCTAAAAAAGGAAAAAGAAATAATGCCAGACCAAAGGCAAAGTTATTTCTTAAATAACATGAAAATGTTTTTACAGCTAAGGATTTTCTCAAGGCCAGCCACTGTCAAATACATAATTTGCAAAGTCAAAAAAATGAGAAATACATGTTCTCAGGTGCTCAGATCTTAAGAACATCCTTCTGTGGTTTATGCATTGATAGGAGCAGGAAAGAAGCTTAAGTAAATGGACCAGAAATTTAAAATGACACATTGCTTTATTTGGTACTTGATTGTTAATTACTGTTCATAGCTGTGGCCGTAATGGAAATAGACCAAGATGGAGATTTGTAGGGGGCGGGGGTGGGGGGGACAGGGGGAGAGAAGGGTCCCAGATTCTACTGGAATTTTTCTCATGAGTCCCAGTGTAACTTTCAATTAACTCTCTATGCTTTAGTTTCCTCATCTATAAAATCATAACGTTGCATGACATGAGAGCTAAGTTTTCTTTCAGGGCTGAAAGTGCAAATTCCAGATTACATTAGCAAATCTGCTTCAGTAACATGAGAGATAAAAAAAAGGGCAAGTTCTAGATACGAACTGGCAAATCAGGAGACAGCAAATTTTTTAAACTCCTATTGAATTCTTGACATAGGAAACCCAAGTGTAGCAACATTTGCTCTTAAGAAAATCTAGTTGGCAAATGAAGAAATATGGAAAATAAACAGGTTCCAAAAGCCATCTTAGCCACAGTGTAATTCTAGCAAGAAAAAAAAAAATCTGCCAACTCAAATATTTCATGCATTTATTTTCCTAACGCAGAAAAGAATGGATATAAATCACCCTTACTTATGCATCAAAGAAGTTCTAAAATAAATTTTGTTTCCTTCACAAAGATTGAAAACTGTATGAAAACATGTATTTCTACCGAAATTAAATTATTTTAAATGAGAGAACTGAGAGGGCAGAACTGAATTTACAAGACCACCCAACCCATTCATTCTCTTATATTCTTCCCTGGAAAGCTTAGTAAGTGTCAAGAGTTGCAAATATGTGACTGATTTCAGAAAGATGCCCTACTTGGAGGCCGCATTGGATGTACAAGCTAGAATCCATTTTATTCTAGGGTCTTGGTGTCTACAACTTGGTGGCTTCCATATTTCTTCCACTTCTGGCTACTTTATTTGAAATGTGAAGTTGGTGAACCACACATCATCAAGTTTGCAGGACTGCTGTTGCTTCCACTGGAACAGTTACTGATAGATCTCTGTATGCACATAATTTTTTTTTTAAGTAGTTGATTGTGTTGCCCTAGGATTTATATCATAAAAATGCTTAGGCATCCTAAGTCTTCTGTTTCAGTAGATGTGCTTCACTTAGATTTACTTTAGATTCAGATTCAAATCTTCACTTCACTTTAGATTTAGATTCAAATCATCCTATTGCTTTCCAAGAGCCATCCATGAAGTACTGGGGAACTGTGGCTGAGCAAGGGGGAAAAAATCATATTATTCCTCTGAGAAATCTTGAAAAGAGTAAAGAGAATTTTACTCATTCCAGTGTGCTCTATTAACTTAGCTATCATTTATTAACAAACATAAAAAACACAAAGTGATGGCATCTATATTTGATGTATGTCAAGAGTTTTGCATTTTGCAAGGTTGTTGCCAGAAAAAAAATCTTTTTTTTTTCTTAGAGCGATTTTTAAAGAATTTTTCTGAATTCTGTATTGCCACTTTCTGACCTTCTGAGACCAATTGTTTTCCCCAGTCAGAAAATATTTCTCCAATTTCAAAATGAGCATTAGTGAAAAGAAAAAGATTCAACATATATTCAACATACATATTTTAAGGTAATTCTTTGAGAATGGATCAATTTGATGAAGTTGGTCATAATTATATTTGATTCCATCTAATTTCTGTTTTAGAGACATCCTGTGAAAATTGTGAGCTTCAGAAAAATTATTTGTGCCACCAGATAGAAGGTATATCTTCATTCTCAGCAGTTTTACTACCAAATGTAAAATAAGGAAATAGTGCTGGCTTTATGAGTTATCTAAATCAGAGATTCTTAATCTTGAGGCTACTTCAGAATCGCCTGGAGGATTAGTTAAAACACAGATCTCACCTCCAGAACATCTAATTCCAAAGTTCGAGGTTGGAACCTTAGAAATTGCATTCCTAGCAAGTTCTTGGATGATGTTGATACCTATGCTGCTGGTCTGGGGACCACACTGATCTAAGTATATGTAGCATAGATGCTTGAATAACAAGAAACTATAATAACTCCATTCTGGTCTATGGAGCCTCAATCCATCTAAACATTTGACAGGTGGGTAGGTTAGAAAGGAGCCTCCACCTACACATTTTGGAAACCAAAACTTGAATGTAGATAATCCTTGGTATAAACAGAATCACCCTAAGTTTGAACTCAGCTATAGCAGAGTGCAGTTGATTCAAAAATAGGTAAGATATTGCTTAATATTCAGTCTAAGGAAGTTCATTTGGTCACCACATACGTAATCCTGGCTGTGCAGGTACACAAAGCATCAAGAATTTATTTTTTGGTGGGGGGGAGTATTTTGGTGTTTTGGTTTGTCCCCCTCACCCAGAGTGTCATTAGCAGGACAACAAACCTTCTTAAAAAAAAAATCTGAAGTTTCAGGGTGTGATCTAAAGTTCCACTGCTGTGACCCAAGGAAGTGAGGTTCACCGCCTCACTGTGGCCCTTGACCTCTGTGGATGATCAGTTCTGTCTTTATCACCTCTGGGTCCTCGAGCATCCTTGTTGGCCCAGGTCTCTGCTTTCGTCACTGGACCCTCTGGATGTCCCCTCATACTAAGGTGATGATGACAACAAGCATAAAGAAGTCTTTCAATAGTGATTTCCTGTATCTCGCTTATCCCAGCTCAGAAAAATCTTGCCATTCAAATGAACTGGCGTCACAGATGAGATGGTAGGGAGGGGTGGGGGAGGGGGAACAGGATGGGGGAGGGGAACCCCTTTGAAAAGCTCTCCCTGTGAGAAGAGGAGACAGGAGCAGGAAGAGGAGGAGCCCAAGGCTGGCTATTTTTACAATGAAATGCAGAGCCCTTTGGTCCCCTCTCCTCTTTCTCTCAAGCCCTCAGAACAATTTGCCAAAGGCATAAATCGCCCAGGCACTTCATTCTGTCTGCATTTTCTCTGCACTCAAACTAGCAAGCAAGTACAGCCAAAGCCATGTGGGCAGAAACATGGGCTTTTCCCTCAAAATCTGCAACCTCCTTTCACAAAGCTCTCTTCCAGATCAAAGCGTCACCTCCCAAATGATGTTGCCCAGGGAGGGATGCAGGAGGGAAGAGGAAGGTTTGGGGTAGACCTTGAATCTTGACACACAAGGGGTCAACATGGTTCCTGTCCCAGCAGAGGGAACAACTCGTGCCTGTGGGGGAAGGCGTGGCGTCACCGCTGTAGGTCCCATGTTGAAGTGGTCAGTTGACTGAGGATGCAGATGGCATTTTAGCAGCTCTCCGGGGGCATGGAGGGGAAGAATCATGATAATGACTGTGCCAAGCTAATTGAAGGAAAGAGAAAATTAGCCCTAGTGTTGATACAGGCACGTCTAGGACAGGACAAAGACAACTCTCAATTTACCCTCTGTCCTACTTACTCTTGCACTAAAAGGGGCGTTATCTGTACCAGGGAAGAGAAATGATGCCTGTGTTAACACTTGTTGCCTCTGTTTTATTTTTAGTCTCTTCCATCAGAGAAAGGAGAGCGGGGCCAGTTGGACTTCAGAACTCAGACCATGCTTGGTTTTCTCAGGTTTCCCTGTACACAAAGGGAAATTTTCCACAGAGGCCCAGCCAGGAGGTACAGCTAGATCTTGGAGTGGCCACTGAACCTGGGCATGTGAGCTTGGTTATCTGTCCACAGTGGGCTCTGTATCATCAACCCATTTGAGTTTCCCATCCTGTTGGTGTTTTTTCCCTGCTGAGGCAATGCTTAGGTATAAGAAAAATAAGAAAGAAAGAAAGAAAATCAAGATGGTGTGGCCCAGCAAAGAAAAAGCACATGGTTCCAAGACCCAAGATATTGTCTCTGGTGAAAATGTTAGTACAATGATAGGATACTAGCAGTGGGAAGCCAGCACACAGGACTTCCTGGGACATACCTGCCTGTGTTTTCCTTATTTTGTGGAGGAAATGCAGCTATTACCTGCACCCCGTGGAAAGTCTGGGAACTCCAATGGCAATCAGTCTAATCTGCTTCAATCATGAAGAGGGTGCCAGTCATGCTGGCCACAGGGGAGTCCACCAGACAGCTCTGAATTCTAGAGAGGGTGACATAGCCAAAGGCACCAAGGGTGCTGGTTTCTAATCTCCTCGGCCAGTCCCAGACCCCCTACAGCATTGTTTGCCATAGTGTACTACTTAATATTTTCTTCACAACTATTTTTTGCTTAAATCAAGTCACTGAAAATAAACAAACAAACAGTAAATCCTTGTGGAACAACATGGAAGTAGAAATGGAAACCATGATTCCATGGGATACGAGAAGTATGTAAGAAGCGCCAATGGAACTTAACAGAAAATCAGCAGCACTTATACCCTAAAGAGAAGTCCTTCCTATCCCAGACTCTGAGTCTGAGGCCTGCTTTTCCTCCTTTCAAAGGGAGACCCACAAAAGTTAGAGAGCTGATGGGGATGTGTTAGCGGCAAATGGAGATTGTCTACTTAATCAGAAGAAATGAAAGAGGTTGAAAAGAAATCTTACCATGGGATCTAAAGTTATTTAGTTTTGTCAGTATCCCAAATAAACCATTTCAAGAAATAACGAGGGCAGTGTTTTTCAAACTTATTTTTCAGCCGTGATCCACTGAAGAAGTGGGCTGTATGTTGCAAACTACACACACACACACACACACACACACACACACACACACCCCTATGTATACTTACCCTTACCAAGGGTGGTGTACTGTGATACTTTTGTTTTATTTAATTTTAAATGCTGGTTATGACCTTCAGGTGTGTTATTAGCCACATTAAAAAAAAAAAAAAAAAACCACTGTTTTAAACTTTGGGAAACATCGGTTACACTCATGCCATGAACCCATTCAATGTAGAAATCTCCACATCATCCAGTTACCCAAAAACTGCTTGTTCAGCACACTTGATCAACTTTGTTAAAATATTCTTCAGCATCCTTTTTTTCCTACTAAAATAGGTAATCTGTCCTGAGCCAAATTGTCAGTGATTATAGCTCACAGAGAATATCAGATGTGCCTTGTGCTTTATTGCAAAAGACACACCATAAAAGCATAAGGACTAAATTGAATCTTGACTCAGCTGGATATCTGGGAATTAAATTTTTTTTCTACGAATTTGGTTCTCACAATGAAAAGGATACTATAATCAGAGTGTATCTGTCATGTATGTTGGTGATGAACATAGAAGAAGAAATAGTGATTTCCGCCTTTCTACTGAAGCACCTCAAAGCGCTTACTTGTGAAAGCTCATCCATGACAGGAAGTGGCTGACTCAGAAGTGATGCGTACGGCAGACGCGTTGGGTTGGAAGGGGCCATTCTTGCACAGCCACTGCTCTGACCACGTGGCCACATATGGAGAAATGACACCGTGCACCGTTGTACAACTGGCCTTGCCAAAGAAGGACTAAAACTGAAGCATATCCTGGACAACACAACTTTCTTCTGGCATAAAATCCTGGGAGAAGATTGCAACACTTGTAGTTTTATCACTTACAGAACAATCTCAGGGAATTTCATCTGGGGATTCTGGTTTTCCGCTTTGTGGAACAACAAATGTAGTGGAATCTTATTTTTAGATTCCTTTGATCATACACCATTGTTCTTAACTCAAAATGCCAGGCATAAAATTATATAAAGGGCAAGACAATGCAATTGATTACCATCCTGTGTTTAATCCCCAAAATAACTTCAATAACAATAACTTGTATTATGAAATCCAACTATATGCCATGGGCTGGACTAAGCACTTTCTTTGCATTTAACTCTTTTAATGCTAATATTACCCCTATGAGGTAATATTGTCACCAAGTTACAGCAGAAGGACCTGGGGCTCAGGGATATGAAGTGAATTTTCCAAGGTCCTGCAACTCGACATCAGACCCACAGCTGGACTTAAAACCAATGCTCTTCACCCCCTTTCTGTATTCTCATGCTCCCACAGGTAACTCAGCAAAGATCACAGCATTGGGATAGAGGGTTACTAACGCAGGTCTCATATGAGGACTCAGCTAGAGGGTCAAATGCTTTACTGAACGCAAGAGTGTGACGGTTAAGTGGGTAAAAGAGCTTTTACAAAAACCTTCACTCTCTCTCTGTTACCACAGGACCCCTCCATCAGCTGCTGCCCCTGACTTTCCCTCCCCCACCAACAGACATAACATGGCAGCTTTCAAATATTTCAGGAAAATGGTTCTCAACATGTGTCCCCAAGACAAGCAGCAGGAGTGTCACCTGAAAACATGTTAGAAATGCAAATTCTTATATCCCACTTGTTTTAATACAGATTTGATTACTATTGAGGTAGCGTAAGGTCAATAGATCAGGAGATCATTGGCATTAAAAAAGCACTTTGTTATACTCACAGATACTAAGAGGAAGGGGCAGGCCATGCCATGGGGAATACCAGGGTCATTCAGGAGATAGGGAGGGGGAACAGATCCTTTCTTGTGGTTTCTGTGGGAAGGAACAGAAGAGGCAGGTATACGGATTTAGGATTAGCTAATTTGAATAAGTTCAGCAGGCTCTAGGACATAGGAACTGTGCCCAGTTGTCTGGTATCTGACCCTGAGATGATTAGGGCAGGTGGGCGGTGGCCCGGAGTGTGAAAGCTTGATAAATAAGGTGATTGGGGCGTGGGTGCTGGCTTTAGTGGTCCGCATTTGAAAGGCATGCTCAAGGGCATGTTGTTTACTGTCTCTAGGAATTGGCCAGCACAGAGAGGTCCCTCCGGGGTCAGCAAAACTCCAGAGGTCAAAGCATCAGAACACAGAAAATACAAGTGCTGGTTATTACACAACAGTAGGCCTACTGATCCAAAACTCTGAGCACTGGGCCAGGAGTCTCTCTTTTCCCACTTCCTCACGAGTGACTCTGGTGCACATTACACTTTAAGATCCACAGCTGCAGGATTTACTCTCCTGTGTTCCCCCCAGCACAGGGAGCAGTAAGTATGTAGTACAGACCTGAATTTTTCCTTTTCTCAAAACTTAGCAACTTTAAGTATAGATATTAAATGTATATCCATAGGCTATTTGAAGAAACTATCTTTAAAGGCATTAAATAAACAGGAAGATTTCGTGTAATACCCTCTTTCTTCCTTTGTGTCCCCAAAGCAGCTGTGTGTCTAAATTAGAATAAAGATAACCAAAGTTTTCAATAATAAATAGCACACTGAGACACTCCAGTGTACCCTTTAAAACTGGATGTTTAATCTTCGGAATGATCTGAAAGACAGCTTTGGGGACAAGGGCATTAGATGGACTTTAGAGTTTCACTCTAGAAAGGTCCATATAATTTGTTTTTCTAGCATTTTCCATAAACTTTTGAAGCACCTGCTTCTATGTTTGGTCAATGACAGAAATTGTGGGTAGTTTTATGTATATTGAGAAGCTTATAGAATCCAACTTGTCACTCCCAAAACTTTTAAGTCCATGTTTTAGAAATAGATTGATGTTGAAGAGAGGAAAAGACCGAAAATTCATGACCCAGTCCTAGCTGTGCTTTAATTAGTCATATGATCTTGGGCAAGTGAATACATCTCTCTGGGCTTTTGTTTTTCTCATCTATGGTGCCAGGGCGCTAGATGAGAGGATATTTCAAAGCAAATGTGATTCCATCTATATATAGAGGCAGAGAGAAACTTCTCATGAAAAAAATCCTTTGAAAGAGATAATGTATTTTACTACAGTCAAATAGGAATAAACTTTTCTACCTACTCTAAGCTCCAGAATCTTAAGTGCAATTATTACTTGAGACACCCTGGTCTACATGTCTGTCTATAATAGGAGTTCTCAATCTTGGCTACATTCCAGAATCATCTGGGGGCACTTTAAAAATGCCAGTGTCTGGAACCAACTCCCAGAGATTGTTCTTGGGTGTGTCTCAAGCACTGGAATTTTTAAAAGCTCCTTGGGTGACTCTAATATGCAACCAGTGTTGAGAAGCACCTGCCTATAACAAGCCCTGGAGCATCCTTTAAATCAGTGAAGAGCACAGAGATGGTTAGTTCTACAGCTATCTGAACATGTGGGGGGTGCATGCGGAGGATACCATGAGTTTGGCCTCATCCCTGTAAAGACAGGGACAGTGGGTAGAAACTGATTTCATGAATGATCCTCTGAGAAAAGGAACAGAATTACAGAGTGGGTAATAACCATAGTCTCCCTTCCTCTGGTAGGAAACAGAAAGGTTATTTAGTTTAAGGAGTTTAGGAGAAAGCACATCTGCTGAAATGTTAAGTGTTCTCACGAAGGGTGATAACAGGGGGGTCTTGTAAGTTCCAGTCTGTGTGGGAGTCTGCAGGCAGCAGAGAGTCTAGAGGGTTTGCCAGAGCAGGAGAAACTACCAGGATTGTGAGCGTTTTGTGAGACACCAAACAGAACACTAGGATCATCCTGAAATGCAGGCCTGTGGAAGAGAGGGATGAGATTTCCATAAGGCTGAATTCTTGGATTATGCAGATGAAGGTGAGAGCAGTGTCTATGACTCCAGTTCTCTACCCTTCCTGTATCCACATCCTTTACCAGGTAACCTTGTACTGTCTTCTCACTCTCCCTCTGAGCCTTGTGACTTGGGCAAATGGGACACAAGTTAGTTGCAATTTGTTGTTAGCAGACAGTATGCAAGCAGAGGGCTGAAAAAATCACTTACGCATTTCCACTCCCACTCTTGCATCTCTACCTTTGCCAGGTGAACGTGCCACCCTAGATCTGCTGACAGTCAACTGATCCCAAGACACATGAGCAAGGTCAGCTGAGGCAGATGGACTCTAGGGTGACAACCAGTGATTCCCAATTCCTGGAGTTCATAGCTTTATGAATCCCCTTCCCTTGAGTGTGAGTGGACTTGTGACTCGTTTCTAACCAACAGAGTATGGTAGAGATGATGGAATGTCACTCACATGACTGTATTAGTCATACAAGACTCCATCTCAGTAGAGTCACTCTTGCCCTCCTGCTGGCCTTTAAGAAGGAAGCAGAAATGTGTGCAATGTGGAGAGGCTCATGTGGCAGGCAAAAAAAAGGGGGAGGTCTTTAGGAACTGAGGGCCTCACTGCTACAGCTGTAAGGAACTGAATTCTGCCAATGAACTGAGTGAGTTTGAAGTATACTCTTCCCCAGTCAAACCTCCAGATGAAAGCACAGCCTAGCCAGCACTGTGACTGCAGCTGGTGAGACCCTAAAGCAAAGAACCTGGCTAAGCCATACTCAGATTCATAACCCACAGAAGCTGTGAGATAATAAGTGTGTATTGTTTTAAGCCACTAAGTTTGTGGCAGAAGAACCACCCTGGTGACCCACAGCTTTGTGAACTAAATAAATGCTTTTTGTTGTATTCCACTGAGCTTTGGGTGGAGCCAAGTTGCTCTCAGTCATCTCAGCTAGATGCGCCAACCCTCGTACATGTGCCCAAGTCCCGCCAAGATCGGCAGAGTCACCAAGCTAAGCCAAATAGGACCACAGACACACAAACAAGTCCAGCCATAATCTGCCAAGTCTTGTGCAGATCATTTGAACCCCACAAACTTGTAAGCTAACTAAATGTTTATTGCTGCACGTGACTGGGCTTTGTGATTGTTACACAGCGTTACTGTGGCAATAGATAACTGATACAGTGACAGTGAGATTGAGTTGTTATTTCCCTAGTTCCCACAGGCAAATGAGGCTTCAGGAAATTGAAAATTAATTGTAATATAATGTGATAAAAATAAAATTAACTACAACCTGGATATTACTATCCAATACCTCAATGGAGAATTCCTGAAATCTTTAGTCAGCCTTATCTAAGACAAAACTCTCTGTCTTGGGACAGTTTGAATACTGTTTTCTTTATCATCTTTTGAATTGTTTATTCTGTTTCTCCCACATCTGTTTCACTAGAATGATCAGTTCTTTGTATTTGGTGTTTAATACTGATTGCAGAGAAATAGCTGCCTGCAATTCTCAAAGTTCATGCTTTATGTACACACACACATACATACACACACACACAACCATTAATTGAATACCCAGAGTTCTTGCTACTGCTCTTTGTATATGCAGTCAATGCTATAATTTAAGGTTTTAATTCTTCCAATATTCATTATAAATTTCCATTCACTAACACTACATATCAGGGAATGTCACCTCTGACACTGCAATGTTATAGACTCTGTTCTATGGTCTCTGTGGGCCTCGGGCTCTTTCTGTCTCTAAAATTCATGCACACATTCTCCATTCTGGGAATTGAAGAGATTTATACTCTCGATCTGAGTAGGTAAAGAAGAATTTCCAGGTTGATCTGCCCTGAAAAAGAATTTTATGATGTGTAACAATGACAAAGCTAGAACATTTCCTGTACTGAAATATTCAATCTTCACCCAGATGCAGCTGCCCTTGGAGTTAATATAAATTGACTCAAATCCTTTGAGAGGTTAAACTAGCCATCATGTAGAGATTACCCCATAAAAGAATATTTTCCTTAATAAACACTGAAACACCAGTATTGGAGCAGGAGGAATTCTGTACTGATTTTCATGTTGCTGTTTTTCTGTTTTGTTTGGTTGGTTTGGTTTTTTTGGCATGCACATCAATGGCTGAAATAAAACCACAGTCTAAATTAAGTTTTGGCAAGGATGTGGAGGAAATGGAACTCTCATGTACTGCTGGTTAGCATGTCAATGGTACAACCACTTTGGAAAACTGTTTGGCAGTGTTTGCTAAAGGCGAATCCATGTTCACCTGAAAACACAACAGTTATACTCCAACAACACTCGTGCATATATTCACCACATGCTTGTGTGGTGATGTTCATAGCATCACTATTCATAATAACCAAAACTAAGAAAAAACAAAATCTCCATGACATTTGAATCAATAAACTGTGGCTAGTTTACACAATAGAATACTATAGAGCACTTAGAATGGATGAATTTCAAACCACACACACAACATCACAAACATGTTAAGTGAGTGAAACCAGACACAAAAGACTATATCCTCTATGATTCCATTTACGTCAAATAAAAAATACAGGCACAATTAGTCTGGGTGCTAGAAGGCAGGATAGTGCTTAGCTTTGAGGGGAGGGATAGTAGTGACTGGAGGGGAATGTAAGGAAGGTCTGGGGTCCTGGTGATGTTGCTTCCTGAACTGAGTGTTGGTTGCATGAGTGTGTTTCATTTAAAAAATTCATCAAACTGTATATTCATGCTGTGTGTATTTTTCTGTATGTGTGTTATGCTTTAATAAAAAGATTATACTTTTAAAAATTGCTTTCTGATACCAGGACACATCTAATTCAGCATAATCTACTATAATTCCTCTTTGGTAACTCTGAGTCCATCTAATCTAACACTGATGAGCAAACGACTGCTGAAGACCCTACAGAGCAGTAGAGAAAACCTGATTCTATTTCTTTCTTCTCCTCAAATCTGCTTCTCCATCAAAATCAAGAAATTTCTGCCCTTGAGGTTGGGGATTTTGACAGCTCACCCACCATGCTTGTCAGCCAAACTCATGAAAATAGCAGCTTTGACACGATTTCAAGGGTTGTGGGGAAATTTTCCTTATAATGTGATGATTCCTTATCTTGCAAAGATCCCCTGGCAGGACATTTTCCATTCAGTGTGGCACAGCAATCTGTCACCACCTCCAAAGCTTAGACCAGAAAGCAACATCCTCAGCCAGAGTTGCACAGCGGGAAAAGAAAGCAAACCAGGTCCTAATGAGAAGCAGCCGATGAATCCATGAGCACTTTCCACGCTTGGCAGCCCTTGAGCCTCCCAGCAACTCCATGAGTCTAGAAATAGTTGTTTTTCCCATTTTACCACTGGGGAAGCAGGGCCATTGACTTGGCCAGCGGCACAGCTCAAGAGTGACTTAACTCGGTGCAAAGCCCACAACCAATGACCTAACCACTGAATTCTCCTTCTCTTGCCAGACCTTCTCATATGAACAAAAGTGGGAATAATATCAACACTGTTGGGGTCACTCTTGAACACCGGAGATGATTCTTCACAATATTTCTGGGACTGGATTGAGTCCACCTGTCTTTGCCATGCTGTCACGTTCCATTTTAGAACTGAGAAGTTGGATACGTGGAAGCGTATCTTCTCTTGTTACCAAAGCAAAGCCTTGCCCACATGCATACAGAATCATTCATTCAGAGGATCTCCAAATATTTGGGATATAAACTTTCAGGCCAAGAATGGCACAAAAGCCCATAGATTCAACATCTCAGGTTCTATTACAATATTCTACAATGAACACATTCTATAGGAAGAAGAGAGACCACCAAACTCAGGAGAAGAGAGGCAATATTCAACAATGTTATTGAAATGTTAAAGGGGTGCCTCCCACCCCAACCAGCAGCATCACCATCACCTGGGAATTTGTTAAACTGAAGTTCTTGGGCTCCACCCCACAGACCAGAAACAAAATCAGAAACTCTAGATGTGCAGTTCAGATGGACATCTATTATATGTTTTAAGAAGCCCTCCAGGTGATTCTGATACAGCTAAAGTTTGTAAATAACTGCGTTAAAATAAAGAAAGCATTAGGTAAATATTCAAAGCAAAGCACAGTGCACCTCAACCCCAAGTGAAAGGATAAAAGAAAGGTTCCCATTACCCTCAGAAGTAGAATACAACGAAACAAAGAAAACAAAATGTGTGCGATAATTTATAAGGAAGAAGAAATGAATCTTAAAACATGAAAGGCAAGTTGCTGTTTTCTCTTGAAAACAGATTTTTTGCTCACATTTACATTATCCCTGGTTGTAAATGCTTTATAAAGAGAAAACCAGGACAGAATCGTTTGGCAGGGTGGTACCTTAAGGAGTAGCTGCAGGCAGACATTAGCAGCTATGCATTGTTCCTCTTGCCTTTTCATTCCAGTCTTTTTGATTTTCCTGTCTTTTAATCATCCTTCTCTTACTTACTCTTTCTTTTTCTTCCCCTTAGTGAGGACTTAGACCTTCCAATAGCACCCCAGGCATTGATGATTCTTCTCTGGAGGTCCTGAGGTTTAAGAAGGTGACTTTCCAAATCTGTCCTTCAGATCCCATAAGTATAAAACTAATATTTACCTATCTTAACTACAGCTGTAGCAACTGATTTTATTGTGGCACTTTAAATAATAGTTTCCAACTCAATAGAGCATCAGAAAGTAGACTGCTTTCACACACAGATTCTCTTTTTAGAGGCTGTGATGGCCTCAAAGGCAAGAATCCTGTCTTTATACTTCTAACATGAGACCTAGTACATGGAGGCACCCAATAAGTAAATCCTTCTTCAATTAATATAGGTGATCTCCCAACTACACTTTAAAGGAAACACAGTAACTATCCTCATTTTGAAGATGGAAAGCAGGGTCAAAAAGGATGAAAGTCTTAGCTTGTGTACCAAAAAATACTTAACACGAGCATCTATGTTCAGGCCTATGTTCATTAACATGCACCAACACAACACCAGTTACAGCAATGGAAACCAACCATTTAGAGCAACGCTGCAGGAAATGCAAAGCAATTGGCTTCCAATGCCCGAAATGGCTTCCCGGGGCTAGTGAGCAGCTTGCTCTGCAGTCCTTCTGGGCAGTCTATCTCCCTGACCTCTTGTACCAAGGAATTCCTCTGGTTTCTATTTCTAACTTCTTCAATTATGCAATGCTGTGCCTGGGATGGGAGATTTGTCAACATGCTTGAGAATTTTTTGCCCTTCTCTCAAGTTAAACCATCAATCTTTGGACAAGAGACATTTCTCATCTGAGATCTAAGTCCTGGGCAGAACTTTTGGGTGGATATTGAACAAGCCTGTAGACTAGAACTTCCTAAGGACAGCATCGCCCATCACCCAGGAGGGAAAAGAAGCAAAGCAACGCTCATCCAGGGGGTGACTGTCCTAATTTTAAATTCAAAAGGTTTAACAAACGCAAACCTCAGAAACAACATAGAGAGAAGTGGGTAAAACAGTGGGCCTCACAATAAGGGAAATGCATTTTACAAAGTTGGTGTGAGGCCTAGGAATTAGCATGTTGAATTAAAAGTACAGCTGTTTCTAATGCAAACTCCACAGACTCCCCTTTGAGAAAAATTAAAGTGTAGAATATTCTACATCTAAGCCCAGACCTAAAAACCAAGCCAAAATCACTGGCACACATGGAAAACATAAAGAAGACATTTGACAGCTCAAATTCCTCAGTCATCTTCTTGTCTGACCATAGCAAAGTAGTTTTCCTTCTTCCTCTCGGTACCATGCCCATTATTTGATTGTTTTTAGATGATCCTTAGCCCCATCACCTGGGCTGGCCTATATACCATGGGAAAGAGTCCTGCAGAATTTGTTTTTCAGGCTCTTGTAACCAGCTCGCTTCCAGCCAGGTTCACCCACAGGGAGACCCTGCAGGAGGTCAGAGGGCAGAAGGAAGGGAGAGGCCAGGGTATTTCCCCTCCTTCTCTTCTGTAGGCAGTGTCTCTGGGCCTTCTCCGTGGCTTTGGATCCTGCCAGAGAGGTTCCAGCTTTTGCTCGTGGCCTAAGCCCCCAGTTTTAGGGCCATTACCCCCCTCCCCTGTACTTCTAGCCCCAGGGGTTTTAATGACTTACTGGTTTTCCTAATCTCCCCATTTCTTCAGCAGCCTCTATTTGGCATCTCAGATCTTCCATCAACTGTGTGTCCAGTTCCCTGTTTTAAATCCCTCTGATTTCAAAGTGGACCAGTTTCTGTTGTGACCGACGTCTGACTGCTGCCTGGAGTAGCTTTATGCCATCCAGCTTAGGTGTCAGCCGTGAGATTCTCACCACAGCATCCCACGAAGAGGTGGTGGAGCCCTCACCTTGACATCCTGTACCCACTGTTCACCACTTGACTCTGGCAGTCTGGTTGGCCAGGCAGGATCCTCTCCTTCTTTTATCACCCCGTTCTTATCTCTCCCAAAGCTCTGAAATCAGAGGCAAAACACAGCACTGTCTTGGCCTTTCTTCCACCAATTCATCCTGCTTCTCATGCCCCCAGAATCTGATCTCTGCTAGGAATCAGTAGATAAATTAAACGTGTGTAAGGACTGGAGCTGTTATATATATTTTTTTAATTGGAGTAAATTGCTTTACAATGTTGTGTTAGTTTCTGCTGTATAACAAAGTGAATCAGCTATATGTATACATATATCCCCTCCCTCTTGGATCTCCCTGCCTCTCACCCCCCCCGCATCCCACCCATCTAGGTCATCACAGAGCACTGAGCTGAGCTCCCTGTGCTATACACTAGATTCCCACTAGCTATCTATTTTACACATGGTAGTGTATATATGTCAAACCTAATCTCCCAATTCGTCTCACCCTCCCCTTCCCCCTCTGTGTCCACATGTCCATTCTCTACATCTGCGTCTCTATTCCTGCCCTGGAAATAGGTTCATCTGTACCATTTTTGTAGATTCCACATATATGCATTAACATACGATATTTGTTCTTCTCTTTCTGACTTACTTCACTCTGTATGACAGACTCTAGGTCCATCCACATCTCTACAAATGACCCAATTTCATTCCTTTTTGTTTGTTTGTTTGTTTTTTTTAACATCTTTATTGGAGTATAATTGCTTTACAATGGTGTGTTAGTTTCTGCTTTACAACAAATTGAATCAGTTATACATATACATATGTCCCCATATCTCCTCCCTCTTGCGTCTCCCTCCCATCCTCCCTATCCCACCCCTCTAGGTGGTCACAAAGCACCGAGCTGATCTCCCTGTGCTATGTGGCTGCTTCCCACTAGCTATCTATTTTATGTTTGGTAGTGTATATATGTCCATTCCACTCTCTCACTTTGTCCCAGCTTACCCTTTCCCCTCCCCGTATCCTCAAGTCCATTCTCTAGTAGGTCTGCATCTGTATTCCCATCTTGCCCCTAAGTTCTTCATGACCTTTTTTTTTTAGATTCCATATATATGTGTTAGCATACGGTATTTGTTTTTCTCTTTCTGACTTACTTCACTTTGTATGACAGTCTCTAGGTCCATCCACCTCACTACAAAGACCTCAGTTTCGTTCCTTTTTATGGCTGAGTAACGTTCCATTGTATATATGTGCCACATCTTCTTTATCCATTCATCTGTTAATGGACACTTAGGTTGCTTCCATGTCCTGGCTATCGTAAATTTGTTCCTTTTTAAGGCTGAGTAATATTCCATTGTATATATGTACCACATCTTCTTTATCCATTTTATTTTAATAGGGGCTTTCAACATTCAACACAGAATGAGCTTATAAGGGGAATTTCAACAGAGGCAAAAAGATAAATATTTTAATGCAAGGAAAACCTTTCTGAGGTACCTCAAATCATACTCTATAAGGAGTTGCCTATTCTAGTGAGCAAAGAAGGTGACAAGTCTAGCCTGAGACAGTGAGCAAGTTCTGGGGGCAGGAGGATAGAGAGAAACTATCCAGCCACTAAAAGCAGCTCACCTTAATTTTAGTGCCTACTGCCTACAAGGCACTGTCCTAAATATTTTGTGTGTATTATCTCATTTAATTCTGACAATATTATCACAAAGAACCTATTGTTAATCCTCTTTTTTTTTTTTTTTCCTAACAAATAGGAGAACAGGCAGCATAAAGTTTAAGTTATTTGCCCAAGATTATATACTTGATGAACAGAGGAGCCAGGGTTCAGGATAAGACTACAGGACCCCCATGCCCCATCACCTCGGAAAGTGAGTCAAACCAAGGAGAAACAAAGCAAGAAGTAATAAAAGCTTTCATGTTATAAATAATAGAACATAAATCAGTACCTCTCTTTTTTTCCCTGAAGTTTGCCTGATTTTGCCCTTAGAGCACATACTGTGTGTGTTTGTTCTAGGAAAAGCCAATTACTCAGTGGTGGGGACACTGCAGAGGTGAGTGGTTTTAAGGAGTGGGGGGCAACGTAATTAGCAACATGGGAGGGATCTGTGTGTTATCACAGCCTGGTGGTGGTTTTTTCAGGCGTGATGACTTTGCAAGGCTGGAGACATGCTTCCTCAGGAAGAGGGAGAGTGACAGAAACATTTCCTCTCTCTGGAGATGGGATTCAGCCAAAGCACAGTCATGAGGGAAAGACTTCGCCGACACACACAGTTTAACCCGTAGCCCTAACAATGGTGAGTTAATAACCTAAAGTATAGCTGACAAGCTCTTCTATGCTCAGAATGTGGACAGTAATGCATTGAGACATTCATGCAGCGTTTACTTTGCATGAAAATACCAAGGAAGATACCTAAAAACTTAGTAATGATAGGAGAAATAAAGTTATATAGGAAGCACTACTGTGATTCTAGTTTATGATCTTCTCTCAAATGAAGATGCTGGAGTGTTTCTGAGGGTGATGAGTTCTTCCAAACCCTTCTGGAAAGCTGACAGCAAAGCCAACTCAACTGGCATTTAAAAGAAATAAAAATTTGTATTGACTCAATAGCAATGACTGGTTTCAGAAACTAGTACATCTAGGAACTCAAGTGATGGCCATAGAACATTCTGAAATCATAGCCCTTCTTGGTGGACTCCCTTCCAAACCGACTCTGCCACCACAACCCAAGATGGCAAAATGGTGCTTGATGGTTCCAGAACATTTTCTCACCCTCTCAGTAATGCCAGCAGATAAGACCTTTCTCTACCACCTCGCTCCTATTCCTCTCTCCACACCCCCAAAAGTGCTGGGATGTACTAGGATTAGATAGATGTGGGTCACATCATCACCCTCCCCCCATGAGCCTGGGTCATGTGAACACCCTGGGATACTGGGATGGAGTCAGCTCTGCTTAACCCACAGGACCTGATTGTGGAGAAGAAAGGTCTTCAAGAAACATACAAATACTGTTACCAGAAGGGAGAAGAGATACTGGACAGAAAAACAATAGTAAATGCCCACCAAATGGGCAAAAGGATGGACATAAAATATTTTAAAAGTAGATGGGAGCGGAGGCTAGCGTAGTAAGTAATTTTTTTTAAAAAAGGAAGGCAGGAAAAGAGATTATACTTACGAGTAGATTTAACAATAGTAGACAGTAATATTCTCGTTTCAAGAACTATCCCCCTAATTATGTTGAATTATTTTCCTGCCAAGGACTAAAATTTCTAAATCTGTGGAATTTTTCAAATGCTTTTTCACAAGACTTATTGAACTATCTAAATCTTCTCACTGTTTTTCAAACAATTATTCAGAAACAGAGATATAAATTTCCAGTATGCTTCCCTTCATTGAGTCCAAGAAAGTGGAGATAATGGCATAAGAAATGGGACAAAGGGGAAACATATACTTTCCATTCTCCATTTGTTCTGCATTTTTCGTTTGCACAGTATTATTTGTGTCACCAAACCCTAAGCAGCTCGGGGCAGGAGTGCGTCTATTTGCTTTGGCACTGCCAGAGTTATTGTATGAGCCACTTTTGCTTGCTGAGTTCAAGGAACAATAAATAATAATAATGAGAAAGGGCAGTTTGATGGCATGAGAAGCTGGGAGGTCATGTGGCAGTTGACCCCAGTGTAAACCTCATGCTTCACATCAATTAAAGAACTGGATGTAGATTAGACAAAAAGGGAGGCCCCACTTTCTTCTTCTTAATAATACGATGACGCTGTGTGCCTCACAAGAGAAAAGCACGGTGTCTCCGTTTGTTTCTGCCTGTCCAGACAGCGGGGATGGCAGTACCAACTTTGCCATAACTTTCTGCTGTCAGAAAACTTTGCAGCCAGGATCAATCATAGGGAATTATGTTCAGCTGAAAACACTTTCTCTGTCACATCACCTTAACATCCTTCTGACTCACAAACAGCTAATTCTACCAAGGATACGGGATTTGGAATGACTCTTTTCTGATAAAGAACACTCCTTACAAAGCTAGATTTATTCATTTTCTTAAGCTGTTCTCAAAAGTGAAGTCTTTTGCAATTCCCAGGGAGAACCCCACTCCTTTACGATGAACCATCAAGAGTTATACAAAATGTGTCACCCCCTCCCTTCAATCGGTTTCTCTAATGAGTAGTGAGAAGTTTTGGCCACTTTCAATATGTGATAGAGGTGATCAGTATTTCTGGACTATGTGGGTGGTGGTGGGGATATTTAACTTGAAGAAAATACAAATTCAAAGAGATTGCCATTTTCTGGCTAACAAGGGATAAATTTGTCATGCTGTTGCTAATGAGCTTTTAAAAATAATCATTTAAAAATTCACTTTGTCTCCATCAGATGGTGGGATTCAGAGTGTTTTGACTTTGGCATTTTTTCCTGGTGGAAATTGGGAAAAAGAGAGGCTTCTCCCCCAAAGACCCTCACCCTACTCCTTCTGTTGGCTCTACAGTTCTACCTTAGGGATGTGTCTGATTCCTTCAGCTCTTCTGGATTATTCTCTGCTGGCTTGGTTCTCCATAGTAATCAATGACTCTTTGCTGAATGTGTGGGTATACTGCTTAAGTGGAGGGACAGTTGATTCCGTAGCTTATTGGAGTGAAAAGTTCGTAGAGACAGGGTATCCAAGGGGAGCAGAGCTATTAGGGAAAATAAAAATGTTGCTGCAGAGACAACTGGAATTAAAAAGTCAGGAAGCCTTCTTTCTATCATTTAGGCAGAGGCCCCCGTACAACTGATGCATTCAACACAACACATTTTGATGAATCACCCCTGAGCTGAGCTGTGGGCTTCATAATGCCATGTGATAACCTCCAAGAATCAACACTGTGACAGAAACTGCTAGTTTCAACAAAATCATTTCCTGTACCTCCATAGGCATACAGACAATCTACACTTCCCCACCTCCCCTGCTGTATAAATGACCATATGACCAAGTTCTAGCCAGTGGAAAGCAAGCAGAGGTGTGATATGTCATTCCCAGCCTGGCCATGAGAACCACCCAAGGAATTCTCCAAATTTCCTCTTCTCACTTCTGCCATCCAAATGCAGAGAATCTTAAACAAAAGAAATGGGGACTTCCCTGGCGGTCCAGTGGTTAAGACTCTATGCTTCCGTTGCAGGGGACATGGGTTTGATCCCTGGTCAGGGAAATAAGATCCCACGTGCTATGCGCACGCAGCCAAAAAAAAAAAAAAAAAAAAAAAAAAAAAAAATGCAGAGACTCTAAGAGGCCCTAGGAGAGAGGAAGCTTGTGTCCCTGAACGAGCCTTATACTGGCCAGGAAAATGTACATTGTACTTTCTATAAACAAAAACTAAATTTTTATTGTGTTAAGCTGCTGAGATTGGGGTGTTGGCAATGTTTGTTATAGCGAGCTAGTGTTCCTTACTCAGACCACCCCTCCCCCAAAAGAAGAAGATCTAAAAAATAGAAAAAATTGCCTATTAAAAGATATTTGCCAGTGCCAGTAGGTGAAATCTGGCCTGTGGACATACCAAATAATTTATTTCAAAGTGTTTTAAGTACTGCTTTCAAAATTATAAGGTGCTAAACAAATGTCACTGATTACTGCTATTATGCCAAGTACCCAATTAAGGTGAAAACCACTTCCTAAATTACAAAGATGTGGTATAGCCCCATAGAATTCTCTTAATAATTCCTCTGAGGTTACAGTTCTTCCCAAAGCTGCCCTGGTTTCAATGACCATCTAGAAATTAGAGTCTAGTGTTAGGACAGAACAAAGTAGAATCAGTAGGTTCACAGCTGGCAATAGGAATTTCCCAGTTTTAGTTTATGTTCCTGAGAAAGTCATGTTCATCATTAAGAAACAAGATTGGGGATTTTGTATATCACCATTTGACTATCACCACAGTAATCATTGTTCCAGTCAAGAATCACCAATGGATGTTAAAACTAGTTTATTGAGAAACAATATGTGAGACAAAATCACCTCTAGGCAAAGACCACAGTAATAACTGTTGCAGGCAAAATCCACCAATGCTTGCTAAAATCAATGGGGAATTTCAAGAAGGAACAGTATATTTGCATTGTCTTCAAGTATCTCCCTTAAGATATTGATCAGTTACAATGGGAAAAGATAGTAATTTTACAGAGAGAGATCCATAAGACACCACCTTGACTGAGTGATCAAGGTTAAATCACCTTCAGTAGGACATATCAACACCATGTTCCCCTGATATCATGTACTGAGAAGGACACAACATCATTTCTGCAGCATTCTTGCCACAAATGCATAACCCAATCTAGTCAGGAGAATATAACAGACAAACTCTACCTGAGAATGAGTCTAAAAAACAGATAATCAACACTTATTAAAAGTGTCAAGGTCATGAAAGACAAGGAAATACTGAGGACCAATCATAGATCGGAGGAGATTAAAAAGACAGAACAAATAAAAACAATGTGAGGTCTTGGATTGGATCCTGAACAGAAAAGAGTAGTAGTGGGGGGAAATGGTGAATTTCTAAGTTCAGTTAAGAGTGTTGTATTAATGTTAATTTCCTGATTTTGATAATTGCACTATATTTCTGTTAAGTTGTCAACATAAGGAGAAGCTGGGTACAAGGCATACTGAAATCTGTGTGACTTTTGCAACTTTTCTATAAGTCTGAAATTATTTCAAAGGAAAAAAAAAGATACTTACATAGTCTCTAAGTATCTCCCTATAAGATATTTAACTACAAAGGGAAAAGTAGCATCTTTACTACATCTGGCAGATACCACCTTAGGCAAGTGACCACCACTAACAGACAAATGGAAATCAAATGTCTTCTGATATGAAGGATTTATCAACACTTCTGCGATATTCTTGCCAAAAAAAAAAAAGGTATAACTTGAATTTAAACATGATGAAACCTCAGAAAATTTCAAGTTGATTTGCATTCTACAAAATGACTGGCTTATACTCTCTAAAAATGTCAAGGTGTAAAAGACAAGAAGGAGTGAAGCACTGTTTCAGGTTAAAGGAGACCAAAGAGGTATTGCAACTAGACACATCCAGTGACCCTGGATTGGATCCTGGGCCAGATTTCTCTTTCTTTTGCTATGAAGAAAAATAAGTGGGCTAATTGGTGAAATTGGAATAAAGTTTGCAGATTAGATAATAGATCTTTATCACTCTCAATATTCTGATTTTATCATTGTTCTGTGGTTATGTAAGAGAAAGTCCTTGTAAAAACAAGGAACTACCCAGTGAACTGTTTAGGAGTAAAAGAGACATCGTGTGTGCAACTTACTCTCAAACAGTTCAGAAAACTTTATCCACATACAGTCACACATGCACATGCAAAGAAGGAGACACACACACCTATGTACATATGCATACATTTGGCTGAAGGGCTTATGGGGATTTTTTTCTAATGTTTTTGCAAATTTTCTACAAATGTCAAATTATTTAAAAATAAAAGTTTTAACAGTAAGAAAGAAACTAATTTTGCAAGGCATATTGCTTTCCCTCAAGAGCCTAATGTATAGTTGAGAGGTTAAAAAAATAAGGATAGGGCTTCCCTGGTGGCACAGTGGTTGAGAATCTGCCTGCCAATGCAGGGGACACGGGTTCGAGCCCTGGTCTGGGAAGATCCCAAATGCCGCGGAGCAACTAGACCCGTGAGCCACAACTACTGAGCCTGCGTGTCTGGAGCTTGTGCTCCGCAACAAGAGAGGCCACAACAGTGAGAGGCCCGCGCACCGCGATGAAGAGTGGCCCCCGCTCACCACAACTAGAGAAAGCCCTCGCACAGAAACGAAGACCCAGCACAGCCAAAAATAAATAAATAAATAAATAAATAAATAAATAAGCTTTCATTAAAAAAAAAAATATATTAAGGGTTCAGTGTTAACAGAGGCTGGTTTTATAACTTCTGGAGGGTACACTGATAAATACTGCTATAGTCAAGTAATCGGGAGGATATGGAGTGGTAGCAAATTGTCAAAGGAAGCTCCATGGAGAAAGAAGGACCACGCCTGCACATTGGAGACGGAAAAACTGTGACCAAGAACAGAAGTAGGACATGGAGTTCTAGGCAGGAACAGCACCTTGGGAGAAGGGAAGTGGTGAGAATGCCCATGGGAGTTCTCCAGACAAAGAAGGGAGCAGGTTTACTGGGTCCATGATGAGTCTGGAGATGTCGGAAATAACACTGAACTTACCTCCTGGAAAACAACATTGCCAAAGTCATTTAGGTGAACTTACCAAGAGTCCTGGCTTTTAGGTTTCTTTATCCACAGAAAAATAAGGAATCAATGAAAGTTTTTTTTTTAATTGGTGATAAATCTGTCAAAGTTTAGATTAGAGTAGGTAAATGTTTGAAAGTAGAAAAACTACAGGCACAACCTGGACATAAGACAAATAAGATGGTCAATGAAATTAGCATATATGAGGTGGCATAATAACCTATGGAAATGTGTGAACAACAGGGCTATTTACTTTCTATCATCAGTATATAAAATTAGGAGTGTTTGATTAACTTTATCTTCTCAGTATGCTTGACTATTTTTTATAGTGAGAAAGACAGAACCAGAGCATAAACACATATTCTTTTGAGGCTATAACATCCACATGTATTTAACCATTAAAATAAATGCAGATATTTGTCCTTGGGAAATCATTAAATTACCTTCTGGGGGCTCAATGGCCATAACAGAAGGAGGAATAAATAAACGAAAGCCATATGACATGTTAACTGACATTAGCTGATAGCTGAAGGTAGGCTTGATAACCAGAATGAACTAGAAAGAATTAGCAGCACTTAATGAGGGCAGCCTGGTGTGGATAACCTTCAAGGTCAAGGTGATGGGGGTCCTTGGCTATGGATATGACAGTGGGAATGGAAAGGAAGGCAAGGCATGGGTGTAAGATTCAGTATAAAGCACAAATTGTGAAAGTTGGCCTCATATGGTTTAAACCATCCAAGGGGAATTATGAAGCAGGCAGTTGTATATGTACACAGAGTTCAGAGGAATGGTCTAGAAATCATTGCCATGTGAATGGTAGTTAATGCCATGAGAATCAGATGAGGTTGTCTAGAATGGTGGTTCTCAGTCTTAGTTGCATCTTGGATTGATTCATGTGGTGAGCTTTGAAAAAACTTTGACACCCAAGCCATGCTCTAGACCAATCCAATCAGAATCTCTATGGTGGTACTAAGCATCAGTATTTTTTAAAGCTTCCCAGGTGATGCCAATGTGCTGCCAAATTTGAGGACCATTTCATAAATATTCACCTAGAAAAGTGGTGTTTACAGGGGGTGATTTTCCCCCAGGGGATTTGGCAACATCTGGAGATATTTTAGATTGTCACTACTAGGGGAAGGGTGATACTGGCATCCAGAAGGTAGAGGCCTGGGGCTCGAGGCACAGGACATCCCTGACAACAAAAAATCATCCAGCCCAAAGTGTCAAGAGTGACAAAATTGAGAAACCCCAGGTTATATTAGGTACAGAATAGTGGTTCTTAAACTTGAGTGAACATCATAATCACCTGGAGGCCTTGTTAAACTACAGATCGTTGGATCCCACCCCAGAGTTCCTGATTCAGTAAGTCTGGAGAAGGACATGAAAATTTACATTTCTAACAAGTTTCCAAATGATGCTGTTGCTGCTGATCCAAAGGCCACACTTTGAGAACCATTGATCTAGGACATTGTTTCTCAAACTTGGCTGCATATTGAAATCACCAGGTGCATTTTTAAAAATATTGATGCCTGGGTCCCATCCCTAGATGGGGTGATGCAAATTATCTGAGGCATGGGCCAAATGCTAGGGTTTTTTTTTAAGAGTCTTCTCACGTGATTCTGGTGTGCAGCCAAGGTTGAAGTCACTTATCTAGGAAAATAGTACAGACAAAAAAAGGGATCCAAACTGGATCCCTTATACTCACGGGTTAGATGGAGGAGGAAGGAGTTGGAGACATGGCCAGTGAGATAGGTGGGAAACTAGGAGAGTGGCTGTTGGGAAGCAAGACGGAACTCTTGGAGATGGCGACAACGGTCTGCTTAGTTCAATATCCTATATTCCTATGAACAGCAGCCCACAGGGTTGGTACCAGCTGTTACCTTATGTCTAGAGTTTAAAACTTTTAGGAAAATATCTTCCTTTCCAACTGCCTCAGATCTCAGATCTCTTGCTTAACTCTATTCAAAGACCCACCTGAAAGACTACCCTCACCAATACTCAGTTAAAAGTCCGAGACCACTGAAATGTATACTATCAGCTCTCAATGGGTCCAAGTGATGATAGAGTTAAGTTTCCTCATTTTACCAGTGACAAATAGAGTTCCTCAAAAGGACATTGCCTTGGCCAGTCACACAGCCAGCGCTGGTAGAGCTCAGGCCAGAAGAACTCAATCTTCCTGATTCTCCTCTTCATGTACCTTGTACTCTGCAAATCCTTTTCATCTGCAAAGAAAATCTTAGGAGTAAGTGGCTGGAACCAGTGGCTTAAGGTCAAAATAGCTCCTCTGTTTGCAAGCTTCACTCCATTGTTTGGCCATGGGTGTGTGTCAGGAATTCTCGTGGGCAGAGCCAGGCCAGGGTTGGGGCTTCCCTGATGACTCTTTCAGGTGGAATGTGTTAGCTAACAAGCCAATACTCGTGTCAGGCAGGTAAAGCCCACATCCGATGGATCAAGGACCTGGAATCTTTCATTAAGTAATTTGTTTCCTTTGTACCAGACCCAACTCTCAAGCTGGAGTTCTGGGCTCTACCTATTAGGCCCTTGCTTTGCAGTGACCCTGCTGTTGGTAAGGTCACATCACTGACTGACCGGGCCCAGCCCGGTATGAGTTCTGTGACAGACACGGGTGAGCAGAGTGAATCTCACGTGACTCCCTCTCGTGGCCTTTATTCCACAGGAGGGGTATGGAGAGTGCTGGCAAGGAAGTTTCTTTCTTCTCTAAGATCCGCCGTGGGGTGAGGCAATGGAGGGTAGGAGCCTGGCTGAGCACAGAAAGGGGCCTATCAGGTACCTCAGCCTTTTTTGGCAGGTTTCTCCTCTGGTGGGGTGTCAGGTATGCTAAGTCCTCAGGACTACCTGCAAATGGAAAACTGTAGAGCCTCTTATTCAGTGTACCATAAGACAAAAACTCATCCCCCTTTCTAGTAACTGGAGGATGAATTAAAATGCGTAGATACAGGGGCTTCCCTGGTGGCGCAGTGGTTGAGAATCTGCCTGCCAATGCAGGGGACACGGGTTCGAGCCCTGGTCTGGGAAGATCCCACATGCCAAGGAGCAACTAGGCCCGTGAGCCACAACTACTGAGGCTGCGCGTCTGGAGCCTGTGCCCCGCAACAAGAGAGGCCGAGATAGTGAAAGGCCCGCGCACCGCGATGAAGAGTGGCCCCCGCTTGCCACAACTAGAGAAAGCCCTCGCACGAAATGAAGACCCAACACAGCCAAAAATAAATTAATTAATTAATTTTTTAAAAAATGTGTAGATACAAAATGACCTTAGAAATAATATGGGCTAGTGTCTTTTCAAGACTATATCAGGTTTCTTTAAACCAGCCCCAAACTTAACTTACAGGCTTAGAACAACAGCCATTTATTTAGCTCATTATTTTGCAGGTCAACTGACAGCTGTGGCCTGGACCATTTCGATGAGTGTTTCTGGGCTCCTAGGTACCTGTTCCTCGGGTCAGCGGGCACGTAGCTGCTTGATCTGGGAAAGCCTCACTCACATGTCCAATGGTTGCCTGGCTGTTGGCTGGGGCAACAGGGATGACTGAGCCAAGCCTCTCTCTTCCTCCAGCAGACAAGCCCAAACTTCATCACCTGGTGGTCTCAAGGTTCCAAAGAGCAGCAAGAAAGAGTCAATGCTCTTGCACTCTTCGAGTCTCTGCTTGCATCATACTTGCTACTGTCCTGTTGGCCAAAGCAAGTCCCACAGCTCACTAGAGTCAGAGGCAGTTCCATAAGCCCAACCCAGCAGCCTCCCCTACTTCCTCGTCTTCTTGGACACTTGAGTGGTATGGGTTGTTCCGTACTGGTGGCAAAGCAGTTACAACTTCTAGTCGCATGATGATGGAGAGGGCGTTTGGGGATGGGGGCAGAGATGTATAAATCACGCCTCACTTATGTCTTTGATTTGTTAACGAATGAACATGTCCAAAACACCCCACAAACCCATGCCCCAAACAGGATTAGAAATAATAGAACACACAACAAAATCAAAAGCTTAAGCTCATTAAATAATGCAATGAAAAGACTTAAATAACTTAAGTAAATTATGAAATCCACAATGGAGGACTTAAAGCTAGGAGGATAATGTAACTGCAAGGTAAAGGTTATATTGCTTTATCAAGTTCTGTGGCTTTTATATGTTCTGTCGATCTACTTTAAGGCAGGTTTGTGATAAAGACCTTCTTAATATACTAAAATATTTTTAAAAATATTTTTCTACACTACAGCTCAAATGTTTTATTATTGTTGTTGTTGTTTTTCCCAAGATGACCAAAAGAACATTTCTCTGGGAGTACAAAATAGTTCCAAGGAATAAAAAATTTGGGTGACTATTTTCTTAAATTTACTTCTGGAAGGAAAGTAAGATGCAACCTGTTAGATAAATTTGCCTTTTTCCTCTTTAAAAATCTCCACAATTAGTTCATTGTGTTAGATACACATTTAAAATAGGGAGAGGAGAATATACTGGCTTCTACTGAAAGATGCAATACGTATATTTTACCAGCTTTGGTTATCCATGAGGAAGCTCATCATGTTCTTTGGAAATGCTATAGCTAACTTGCCTCCGTCTGATGTATTGACACAAGTGCAGGAGTAGCTCACAAATAAGAAGCTGCAAGCATGTAGACAGTTTGTCAGTATCAGGGGAACACCTCATTCCTTGGACAGTAGAATTTGAAATTATGGCAAACTGAACACATGGGATCCCATTCACATTGGCCTTGTCTGCCATCACATACCCAAGTATAGGCTCCTAGGAGTCCTGGGAGTGAAACTCCAGTAACTCATTTCAAGGGAAGAGGTGGAATGGATCCAAGCCACTTGCATTCTCAGGCCCCCTTACGAAGTGTAAGAAAAGTCAGGGAAAGGATCCTCCTTCTCTTTTCAACTAATTGTAACCAAGTCAGGGGAGGAATCTCTTCTACAGCCTGCCTCCAAAGGTTCAATGCAAACCATCTCCCCCTCTCGACTCTGAAGATAGTCATTGCTCTCAAGGCATGCCCCAGAAGGAAGATGGAGCAAAATGTTATGGATTAAGTACCAAGGTTTACAGAAAGAGGGCCAAATGCTGACTCAGGGTACATAGTTTTGTACAGACTAGGAACTTGACACTCTTGAAAAACCCCAGTTCTTCCATAAATCTTTTTCATATTCACAATTGGACTCAAGGTATCTGAATGTAAAAAAGATGTGGTCATGTTTGCAACATATATTTGTGATTCCTTGAAACATGCTTATGTAAGCATAATCCTAAGTCTCCAAGCTAAATATATGTATATTCACATACATTAGCACATATATAATCACCTATCACAATGCTTGTGGTGAGCACTCTTGGTTCTCCACCTCCAATTCCCTTTAACAGGCTGGTGTACCCATTCACCAAGTGCTGTGGGTATTTTACAATTGTCCCCTTATTTGGAAGGCAGCCATGCTCGCCACTATATCACCAATGCCATACAATTGTCCCCTTGTTTGGATAATTGCCCTTGGCCAAACCAGATCTACCTTGCCTGGAAGTTTATACTCCCTGATCCAGGAGGATATGGAGAGACAGCCAATGATTGACTGACAATGAGTTTTTTAAAAATCAAGAAAAAGACCAGTTTCCTTGCCCCAAGGTAGGACCAACTACTTCAGAGCTCTCCATGTGATGAGACTGAAGCTCAGCTCCAGATAAGACCACCCACTTGCTCCATGCCTTCCCTGACCCACCTGCTTCCCTCACTCCCTTTCTCCTGAGAGCCCTTCTTCATTAAGTCCTGGGCACCATATCCCCATCTCAGGCTCTGCTTCTAGGGAACCCAACATGAGATAACTCCTCATCACTGATCTTAAAAACTTTCAGCAACTAGGACCCTAATATGGATGCTGTCCTTAGTCTCACTCCACCTCTAATTTTCAAAGTTACTCACCACTGCATGTTTTCGCTTTGAAAGCACTTGCTATTGACCATGTGCTTGAGGAGATTTCCTCTCCTCTCTCCACCTCAGCCTCTGTCACTCACATAGGCAACAAAGTTGGTTCCTTTTGTTGGAGCTCCCTGACATACTCCTATAGAAACTCAAAGCCCATTTGCCCTCCTTACAACAATGTATAGATTGGACTACCTATTCCTTGCCGGGGGGAATAAAAAACAAAACATGATGCTTTGGAAACAATAATCTCTCTTGAACTTGAAACCCACAGACAATAGTCACAGGACTGGCTGGTCCTGGAAAACTTCCCATAACAAGACCATTTTGTGAAACCAATGAAGCTGACCCAGTCTCTGATAAGCTATCTCCAAAGGGCATAATATGTCAAATATTTTCTTATCATCTTCCCTGTGTGCTTTCAGAGCACATTCAATACTCCTTTCTTCTCTCTCATGCAACTTACTTTCTGCCTTTGTATAGAGGTGTGGTTTCTTAAACACACTGGGGATGGAAAAACAAAATAAAAGGAAGGGAAAAATCTAAGTAACCATGCCCGTACTGCATAACCACAGCTAAACTTCCATGCAGAAGGAGGTCTGTCACTTGGAATTCAATAAATGTGTCCAATCGCCATGGCTCAATGTCATGCTAACCTTTTTCTCTCCTTTCATCAGAGGTAGACATGAACAAATTAGAAATGGATGATAGTTCATCTTTTACTGTAACGATCATAGTTCTCATAGCTAAAGGTCACTGAACACTTCAGGACTGTTATAACTGCCTTGCATGATGATCTTATGCAAACAGAACAACTACCTTATGAGGCAGGTACTGTTTTTCTACACACTTTTACAGATGAGAAAATTTATATCCTAGGACTCCCTGTAGAAATTCTATGCCATCCTGAGCTTTCTTCTCTCATACAATCTAATTTTTGAAGGCAATTCTCCCTTTAAAAATTCTCTCTGATGAATAGTATACCATGCTGTCTCTGTAGTCAGTCTGTGCTTTAAAAACGATAGTGCTAAAAAAGCAACTTTTAATAAAAGCTAATTGTGTGCCTTTTATATGCATAACCTTTCATCATAAAAGCAATGGCATCAATATTGTTATTCCCCTTAGAGAGTTAGGGAAACAGGCTTGGAGAGGTTACATAACTTGTCCACTGTTAGATCCAGGCCAGCTCCTAGTAGCTGTGGGTCCAGGGCAAGAACACAAATGAAGCCAGCCAGCTCCTCTTTACAGTATTCCAGGCCATCCATGCTCACAAAGGGTTGAGGGTGCAACATGTAGACAACCTCGGCCACCTGCCCAAGCTTCGTCCACACCCTGCAGTGCTACCCACAGCTGCCACTCCTCCAGCCTAAAAGCACGCACACCAGCAGTGCCATTTACTCTCAGGAGGATACACTGGGGAGGAGGCCCCTGCAGGTCCTCGGAAGGACTTAGGGCAGTTTGGTAGGGAATTATGATCCAGGTTACTTGGAGCGTGATCTAAGAGGGAGAGTGTGGGGTCCAGGTGGGTATGTCTCCCAGCCCTGTGGACTTCTGGCCCCATGGGGAGAAATGCAATCAAGGAGATCCAGATCCCTAACAGCCCTAACCCTTCAACTCCACCATTCTGCCAGCGTTTAACTTCCTCTGGTTTACGCTTACTTCACTACAAAAATGAATCACAGAGCCATTCCACTGTTTTCCATGCTTTAAATGAGAATACTTGTGTTCCTCGGGGGATTACATGAGCACATAAGGCTGGCCTTTTAAAAGTTCTAAGGGGTAGATGATCAATAGGCAATTCTTAGCAGAATTCTTTCCATACTTAGAATGCTTCTCTTGAGAGTTCAAGGCCCAGGCAAATAATTAACAAGAGTATACATGTCTGTCCACCTGTAGCAAAGGAAAGAGAAGGCAGGAAGCAGAAGTTCAAGGACTTTAAGGTAAATTAAGAGAGTAGGAAGAGCTATTAAGCGTTAATACCTAGCATGGGACTTGGAGCATACTAGCTGCTCAATGAAGACTTCATAAAGAAATAAATAAAATGATGCAGCATGAGTTTGTGAGTAGAATTGAAGTAGATGACTTTTCGCTCTCTTCTTGATAAGATAGATTTGATATATCTTATCAATGCAAGCAATGTCAACCTGGTTACTCTGTGTCCAACAGAACAATCATATCACATCTCTATGTCTTAAAAGGGGCTTGGGTTTGGGGTAAAGCCCCAGTATTCCCTGGGTATTGCAGATGCCAAATCTTCTACCTTGAAACTTCTTCAGCTGTTTAAAGACTAGCTGTCTCCTGTCAGTAATGTGTGAGATACCATCACACGTCTTCTTCACCCTGTTTTCCTCACGACCCTCCAATCAGCAGCTTAGACACACATCTAGAGATCCGAGGACCCACTTTCCCACTTCCTCTCTAAAATGCCAAATTTGTAAGATGATGAGTAAAAAGCTGACTATGTGTTCTTGATTTCTATGAAAATCATGTTCAATCATGAGGTGTGTGTGTGCATGTGGAAAGAGAGAGAAACAGAAAGACAGAGAGATTAAATGTATCAGTGAATGGAAATTAAATAAGTATCATTGATCTACCTCCAAGACTAGATAGAAAAATAAAGTTATGTATGTGTAGAGTATATATATATATATATATATATATATATATATATATATAGCCATTGAGAGCTATATGGTTATAGATATGTAAATACATAAAATAATAAAAGAAGCCAATTTATTTCCAAATATTCATATCTGAAAACCCCACTAGTGTAAAAAGAGACAGACAAATAACAACAAAAAACCCCCAAATTTCAAAAATCTGTGCTATGTTTTTATACCTTGGATCCAGAATAAACTATGTTCAGTAGAAATAGCTATATAGAAATTGGAAGAAAATGGAAAACACAAATAAAAGAATCCATGAAAATGACCCCAAAAATGACTAAATTGAGTAATATCAAATTTCCAAAATGTAAAAATATCACAAACACTGAAATTTGATCTGTGAATTCTAAAATTATAGTTCTTAACTCTTTTCACCATCATAAGCCCCTTTGTATATTCAATGAATGAAAAGGACTATAAAATGTAAACATGGGCATAGACACACCAACACTGGCATTCAGAGATTTCACTGACTACTATGAAACTCAACTTCGGGTTTTATGTCACTTTATACGATTGTTCCTAATTGATATTGAGCAACTCTGGTCTAGAGACTGAGGGACACAACTCCATGGGAGTAGCCTTGAGGGAATCATATAGCCTTGGATACAGGTATGCCTGAGTTCTTAAAGGACTCACCCTGGTTTATCTAACCCTGCGTCTCCTATCTTCACTTACCCTCGTCCCCAGTGTTAAGGGCTTCACAGCACGTGTGTCCCATCTAGATCCCATTTACACTTGTCATTTCCATGATTGCTGACTGGCTTCCATTTGCCAGCTCCTTGGATTCTTTGTCTGAGGACTCTCTCTGGATACTCTCTCCCTGTGTGCAGGGCAAGCTAGAAACACCAGGGAATTAATGTCCAACACCAAAAGGAACACCCCTCAGTGACTGTCAGGAGTTAGTGAAGAAATACCCCAGCACCCTTGCCTCTTGGGCAGGGCAACTCTGAGATACATGTTCTGCACTGTTTTTATACCTTGGCTCCCCAGGGGGATGAAGCCCCAATTTCCCACAGTTATTTGCTAGACAACTCACCATTTATTGATTTTCTGCCCTCTCTTGTCTCATTTCTCCATGTCCTTACTAGTGTTTCCTAAAATCACCCCATTCCCAAATAAAAAACTACCTTTATTTACATTCTTGTCTCAGGATCAACTTCCAGGGGACTCCAACCTATGCCTGATCCCAAGGCTGAAATGTGTCCAGGCAGAGAGGCTTTAGCCTTTAATTCCTACAGGACCGCTCAAGTGGAGGCTTTTAGCTAAATGTGATGTAGGTAGAAAGGAAGTGAGGAGGAAAAAAGGAAGAGGTATTAGAGAAAAAGAAGAAAGAAAGAGGAGGGGGAGATGGTGGTGATTGAAGAGGAAGAGGAGAAAGGAGAAAAAAAGGAGAAGGAGGAGATGGAAGAGGAAGAAGAGGAGGAGGAGGAGGAGGGGATGGGGGAGAAAGAGAAGAAGAATAACAACAGCAATGACATTTGCAGGATTGTTCACATTCTATTCTCCAGGCTACAGCCCTCCAAAGCCAAAACCTGTAACAGAAACTCTGGGGTACCTGGCATGTGTGTTCCTGGGTCTGTCTAAGGTACAAGCTCACACCGGCTCCCTGATTTCCAACAGCCCTGGATGTGTGAGCAGGGCTTCACATGGTGGTAGACATGCTACAGGTTGGAAGACTTGGCATCTGGTTTTGAGGCTCCCAACAACATTCTGGATAAGTCTGTCCACGCCAGTTAATTCTTCTAGGTCTCACTTTCTCTTTTTAAAGTATATTAAGAAAAATAACGCATGCCTTGCTTACCTCAGTGGGAGAGAATCTGTGAAATAAAAGCATAGAGAAGTTACTTGAGAAGTGTAAAGGCCTGTCCAAGGGGCAGCAAACTCCGTGGCCTCGAGGCAAGTGAAGCGGCCCTGTTGGGAGGGACCTTACAGGGAACTAGAGAGACCACTTCCTATCCACGCGGATCTATTGATTATGATAATTAGACAATTGTCATTAGAACTTACAGTATTTCCAAGAAGTCCAAAATCCAAACATTTATACAAAATCTTCCGACTACTACTTATTAACTGGTTCAAATTTTTGAAAAACATAACTAAGATGAACACTGTACAGGTCAAAGAATACATAACCAGAGGCTGCATTCCTCCCTTGGCAATCTGGTGTGACCTCTGGCCTTTACAAATGAAAGCAGCAAGAGATTTGGGCTACCTTAAGGACAGTCTTGGTCACAACCTACTAATTAAAATATTCTCCAAATTAGACCATGTACCAACAAGGAGTCATCCAGAAGCCCCCTCATTTGGTTTGCTCAGAGACCAGAACAGCCAAGCTCTGAGGCAGGTTTCCCCTGCCAAAGGTCCAGCCGGTGGTACCTTGTACAAACAAACAGGCCCTTCAAGGCTTGTAGTCCAAATAATTTTCTCTTTAGCAGCACTGCCCAACCAAACAAAAGTTTGCAGAGACTATCAATATGCCAGTCCCAGATAATCCATTTTAGGGTCATCAGTGTTTATTCCAAGAAAGTGTGAATGGCACCACCTAGCCCAAACAGAGCAGACCATTGTATCCTGAGGCAAAAGCAAACAGCCTTTCCATGAATATTTAACTAAAAGCCATTGCTTATTGGTATTTGGCACAACTGGGCTGGTCCTATCTTCTGTGTTCTGAAACATGTCCTATGAAGAAGGTGATCAGAATGTTTTCTATTCTAACTTTCTTTGCCTTCATAGCCTGAAACTTACTATTAAGCAATTTTGAATTCAGATGATTCTCCCCAGGTCTTCTTCCCTGAGAATTAAATTCAAAGTAGTCTTGCCTGTGAGGACGTCAGAGGTTTATCTGATTTATCTTATTGACAGGATCGTTGTTGACAAAGGTGCTTAAAGGTATTCAGGAGGAAGTGAAGCTGCTTGTCTTGCTTAAATGTTGAAGCACAATGTTGATTTGGGAAAGAATCCTTGGGAGTTGAAATGAAGGTCTAAAGGTGGTGAACCCAGGGCATATTAAATAAAAGAAAAAAAAGGAAGAAAGAGCATCCAATCAGACCTACAAACCATATATCTTAAGCATGCATTTGGGGAATGTTCAAAGGTTTCCCTACCGCCAAATTGTTCATTTTCTAACCTAGCAAAAGGTGCCTGGAAGACTCATCTTTAATCACTTGACTAGGTTGATTTATTAAAAATACATAAATAACTACATTAAATACACACACACAGGGAGTTAATATAGTTGGTGGTTGAGAGCTTGTGTCTCAGTTTGCATGAATGGTCCTGAACTATGACTATTGCCCTGGTGTACCACAGTGCCCCTTGTCACTCTTAAGAATGTCCCACTTGGACAATAAACTCTATGGTCACTGCAGGTATAAGTCACCCTAGGTCTCAGTATGACTGTGCTCTTCTCCAGCTGTGAGACTTACATGAAACTCCCTCCCTAATTCCTCATCTGTAAAATGAGAACGATGGTAACGCCTACTCCTCAAGGCTGCTGTGAAGGCAAAGTGTGATAATAAATCTTAAATGTTTAACCTGCAGTATAGTAAGTGCTCAATCCATTTTAGCTGTTACTGTTTAAAGATATGTCATCTGGGAAGAAATCTGTCATATGAGATTGAACCATCATCACCACAAAATGCTCCATCCATCTCAGGATATTTTAGGTAAAATACCTAAAATATGACCCCCAGAAATAACTCCATCACAGCCCCTACAGTACAACATAGGAACATTCAGGGATGGATCTGATACGTGTGATAGTGTCCCTCAGAGATGGGCAGCCGGGAACTCAGGAGGTGGGGCAAGCCTGCCTCAGGTCCCGTGGAATAGATGGCAGGGAGATGCTGCCCTCTCAGATGTGCTCAGGTTTTCAAAAGAATCAAAGCTGGGGGTCTACTATGCTCCCCTGCTTCTCTTCCACCCCATCTCTCTCAGCTGTGAGCAGTCAGCCTGAGCCTGACCAGGGTCAGCTGTGGCCACATACATGACTGTGGAGTCCTGGTCCTGCCCGCCTCCCTCACCCTGCACTTCACCTTCTGGAGGATTTTCCCAGCTCCAAATTTTCGAAGCAAAACCCCCCATTTCTCCTCCAGCTGTGGAGCACAAGGCCCAATTGTAATTTCAATGACAACAATAACAAATTCATGAGGGCCCAGCCCTTGCCATCTGTCTCAGGGGCGTGTCAGCCCTTTTATCAGTCATGAGGAATACTGTGTCACCAACCATCTAAACAAATGAGAGCAAGCCCATGGGTTTTCTGCAAAAGACAGACAAATGCTGGAACTGTCTGAATCCCCAGCACACGGCAGAGGTAAAATTTATCACTTGGCATTTGCATAATTCAGTGAGACTCCCCATTTAAAAGCTGACAAGGGCAACTGAAACAGAGTGTTGATTAGAAACTAGACGGTAGATTTTTAAATGTTACATTATCTATCAATCAGTCTCTGAAAGGTAACAAACTCTCTATATTGTAGGGACTTTGGTATTGGTGTGTGTTTTGTGTGGATGGATATGTATAACAGAATAGCTAGTATTTATTAAAGACTTCCCATGTGCCTGGAATTATGCCAAGTGCTTTGTTGCATTTAATTCTCATAATCACTCTAGGAATTGTACCCATTTTAGAGATGAGGATTTGAGGCTCAGAGCGAGGAAGCAATTTACCTGAGGTCATACAGGTATGAAGCCCCAGCTATGAATGACAAAACTGATCTATCTGACTCCAGAATCTATGGTCTAACCACTACCTCACCACAGGCCCTTGCACAAGTACAAACACACATAGTTAACTTTCCATTTCCTGTCCTGATGAGGACTGGCCCATGGCAAATCACCCACCCCTCAAAAAAGGTAAGGGGAATCCTAGCTGGGCACAGGGAGAGAAGCCGTCAGTATATGGAGCTGAGGGAAAGCTGGAACAAAGCAGAGTCAAACAAACAGATAATCCACCAAAGGATCAATCCCCTGGACCAGTCCAGGAATTAAACTGTGGGGCAGAAATTGACATGGTCAATTTAAAGCCTTTATGCTAAAAACTGTTAACACTTATTGAATGCTTGATGTGTACCAGGAACTATTCTAAGCATTTTTGCACAAAATTATTCATTTAATTCTCAAGGTTGTCTCTTAAACCCATTTTGCAGATGAGGAAACTGAGGCACAGGGATGTTACATACCCGGTCCAAGACCACACAAATTATAGGTCACAGAGTTAGTAATAGAACCCTGGAAATCTAGTTTAGGAACACAAATTCATAACCCTTCTGGTACATCTATGCTCCAAGCTCTTATGTTCTTGGGGAGTATATATTTTTGGTTGCAATTTTGCATGGGATCCGAAAGAAAACACAGCTCAGAATCCAATTTATGAGCTCTCTTGGTAAATAAGCACTATTTTTCTCTTTAGGACATGAAGAACTATCTACAGCACTGGGGAAGAACAAGCTTTATTGTTCACAGTAGCCGAATCACTATTTCCAAGATTATAAGAGCCATGTTGACTGCTGCCAACATTCATGGCAATGAATCATATTCCCAATCCATTTCTTTCCAGTTGACATCTGGAGCTCACGTGAAGTCAAGATGGGTGGTATCTCATTGTTACATATCAATATAGCTCTTCTGAAAAACTGGGAACATTACCCAGGCATAATAACCCTCATAAATAATCTACCAGCTTGAGGACATTAAATGTAAAGAAAAGGTGACCTCTGACCTTCCATTCCCTTTAATGGTGCTTCATTAGTCTCACAAATGGAGGCAAATTCATAACAGGGGGAATCAATTCTGCCACTTGGAAATAATTAAGACATCTACATCAAACAACAGCTTTTTTTTATTCTTTCTAATTAAGTGATCCATCCCAGAGGAGTACTAAATTGGTCAGTGCAAATGTAAATTACACTAAGCCTGAGTGTTTTAAGATCAATGTAGAAATCTCCATGTTTCCCCTGTACTCTTCCGACACTTTACAGGCATTACACTACTGTCCTGACTGTGGCATCAAGAAACCAAAAGCCTGGATTCAGTTGGCAAGAAGACATTCAGATCCCCCACAAGCGGCCAAACTGTCCGCCTGTGTTACTGAAGATGCAATCCCAGTGACGAGGGTGACATCATGGGAAAACTCCTTAGAGTTCCGTCTGCAGCTCAATCCTACCCTTGGACTTCAAAATATCTACAGATAAAACATCTGGCTTGGAGATTAGTGGCTCAAATTTTGAAGGCTATGTCTTATACCTTTTGCTAGGCTGCCTTACCCTTCCTGAGATATTATCCTTGATGTGAAGGATTTATCCAAAAGCCCATGGAAGGGTTTTTGCCATCGTCAATCCTCATCCATCAGTAGAATGGAACTTCTATTCAGCCATCAGTAGAATGGCTGCTATGAGGCCAAGCCTGGTTTGTCTAAAAGCTTTGACTTCTAAATCAACTCAGAAATTACATGCACTATTAACTAATCAAACTCACCATGTTTCTCCCAGGAAACTGAAGCAGGGATGAAAAGCAAACTAAATGTATTCAACTTTTTCTTTGCTTATGGGTAGAAAATTAATATTAGTTTAATATAACTTTGGAAGAGTCTTACAATCAACAAATGACCTATACCTTCAAAACTCACCAGGCAAGTATACAAGAGCATCTCACATCCACAGAGAGAAAACAGAGAAAAGAACACTGGATTTAGAGACAAAGTACTCTATTCAAACCCTGGTTTTGTCACCTTTTAGTTGTGTGCCTACATGTCCACAAAAGGAGACTTCCAGCATTCAGCTCAATGCCTAAGACAGTGTCTGCCATGTATAAATAGGTGCTCAGTAAGTGTGTGAATATAAATAGGTTCCCAAGTGAATGGGTCAATGAATGTCTTGTTCTTTGGAAAGCATATCTCCAAACAAGCTTTGAAGACAGGAGTCTGAGTTGAGTTCCCCCGAGCAGATCTTAGGAGAGGGTATATATAAGTGATTTATTAAGGAAGTTCTTCACAGAGAAACTGCTAAGGGAGTGGAAGAAGCAGACAGGGAAGAGGACACACCAAGCAAGAGTGTGATGTCAGGTGACATCCTGGCCTGGGGAGCTCTGGAGCAGGGCTCATGCCTCAGAGTCTGTCCTTCCTCAGGGAAAGGAGCTGAGCTTTCAACCTCCCATACCCATCAGATATGGGGTATGCGGTGCATTGAGAGATGATGGGGCAAGACTCTGAGGATCAAGGTGCAAAACACAAAGCCCACAGAAGCTGAGGACAAGCACATAAAACCACCACAAGTGAACCAAAGGAATCTGCTCAAGGCCCTGGTGAAGTCTTCTCCAACTGGTTTGCAAGCTTTTGTGCTTCTACAGACTAACACTGAGGAATAAGACATCTGGTCCTTTAACCTTGCAAAGGATGTTTTATCACATTTTTAGCATTTGATTCTTTAAACACAACTGTGTAAAAGATGAGACATGCAGTATTATATCCATTAACGACAAACAGGGGATCTTGGACCCAGGGAATAAAAATGGCTCGTTTCTGGTGAAACTAAATTAGCAAAAATAGTTATCCTTTATAAGACAGTAACTAGGGGAGAGCTGAATTGTTTGCTCAAGGTTATAGGCACTGGGAGACACTAGAGATGTTAATGCTCACTGTAGGCCCTGGAGAACGAGTATGATGTGAGTTTATAGCAGGCAGAGGAGAAAACATTTTAGATGAGAGAAGACCAGGGGAAGGAAATGCACAGGATAACTACTAGATAGATGGTCATCCTGAAGATGTCACTGAAGATAAGACATGTTTTTGTGTGATGTTATACAAAGAAAAAAAAAAAAACCGCTACCAATTAAATTATGACACAATGCTCTCTTTTCACTTAGAATCTATGTTTTATATTTATTAAAGACTATTTTATACCTATTTACACATAGAAGTGACAACAATATGGACAGTTACCAAATTGAACTTCAAACATGCAATGACAATGCAATTACTTCTTACTGCCGTAAGACTGACAACAATCTGAGATGCATCAAATTACAAGACTCCCCCCAAATTTGTGTGTGTCTTAAAATTGATGAAATATGGTATCAACAAACTGAGATGAACTCCTTAATAAAATCTGAAGGCCTGAGAGATTGTTGAAGGGGAAAACTGTTACCAAATGTGTTATTTATTGGGTTGTCTATGAATCACCTGCAACCATTTCCCACAGCACCAGTGGTTCATAGCCACATTTACTCAACTCTTACACTCAATAAATGCAGAATAGTCATCATTCTTACAAGGAAGACAAATCCTTCAAAGAGAAGCTGTTGATACAAGCCTAGACTGTTTTGTATTTATGTTCAAAGGAGCTTATGATCGTCTGTTCACACTTTTCCACCTAGTTACAGACACAGAGAACAACTGTCATTGAATTTTCTGGTTGAAATGTCCCTGCTGACAAACTCTAAGCCTACTCTGGCTGAGGAAAGTTTGAGTCACCAAAAACAGGGTGAGTTTTTCCTTCACAGTAAAGAAGTACAAGAATAATACATGGTCAGCTTAGTGTTACTCCTTTAAAAAAATACCCATGTCTCTTTCTCTTCAAATTCAGGTTCATCCTACCTAATCTTTTGTTGGAATCGAAAAATAATTGTTCAGTTTTTTAAAATGTTCAACTTCTATTCTGTTTGAAATTGAAACCATTGAATTCTAGGATAATTGGCATCCAGCCTCGTTTCTCTATCCTTTATGAGACACACAGTGTCCTGTCTCAGGCTTATACCCACAACTTTGATCCTTTTCATAGACTAAATTGAAGGTTCAATGGGCCTAAGTGTCTCATTTCAAGTCAAGTCTTTATAATAATAAGGGGAAGGAGTCATCGTACTGTAGTCCCAAATTCAAAAGCATTTCTAACATTTTGAGATTAAATTAAAACCAGATTAGATTTAACTGTGTTTTTTTTTTAGCAGAGTAAATCTGTTACTTATACCTTCAGAAGATAGATTTTCTTAAAATGAAAAAACATAGTAAATTATTATTTTCAAGTGCTTTTCCACATACAGTTCAGGTCTGTGGTATGGAGAGAGGACTCAGATGGGGCTGCTGGATGTGGGTGATCTTTAAAAAGAGTATTGTGTATATCCAACTTCACAATCCAAGGTGGGAAAAGTGCATCTTAGCAGGAAACCACGTCCTTTACTTGGAATATTCCAAAACATATATTGGTTGAATTGGCTGATGGTGTGTGTATCAGTGAACCCTGGAAGGGAAAAGATGGCATGCACAAACTGAAGAGAGTTTAAGAAAGGAACTATTTGCCGTGGGCAGGAGGAGCTTAGGAGACCAACGAGAAATGGCAAGAGAGAGAGCCTGTTTTGAGCTCCTAAACCAGAAAGAGCAAGAGTTAGAGGCAGTTGCTGGAATGCTGAAGGATTCAGTCAGAGTCAGGACCTTCCATGACAGGATCGACTGATCCATGGTTCGGGGCAGGGAGGGAGCCAGGCGGGAAAAGACCCATCATCATTCTCTAGTTTTCCCATCTCCTCCTCATGCCTTCCATTAACAAACCCAGTTGGAAGTCAGAGATCCACAGCGGTCAGAGTAAGGCAGATAATCTGGTGATGGATTGAAAGGGGCAGATGGAAGATACCCAGCATGTTGTGGGATGTCAGGTTCTGCTTTAGGCAAAGGTGAGGTAAATGGTTTGTCTCTGACACCTCCTCAACTTTTTGACGGTCATCTCTTCCTGGTCCATCTCTTCCTAGGCTGGCCCACAGCTACCACTGGAAGTTCACCATCATCCTGCACTGCCTCCAGGACTGCCTCTGACCCCCATGTGACCCCCACAAGGGCTTGTCTTCCTTGAGTTACAGTCTGTATCTCAGAAGGGCACGGTCCTTATATTTCCACTTTACATTTTTCTACATCCCAATCCTTCAAGGAAGGTACTCCTTCCTAGGTGGCAAGCTGGCCAATCTAATAAATAATTCTATGCAAATGTCTAATATCACTAATTGGATATAATAATAAATTCTGAAGCTAGAAGAGTTCTGAGAAATTACTAGGTTGGTCAAAATGTTCGTTCGATTTTTTTCCCTAAGATGGCTCTAGTAGCACTTACTTGTCTTTAACTTCATTTGAAACAATTTTGTTAGATTGTATGTGACAGCTGTCATATCAGCGTGCATTTTTAAAAAGGCTTATCAAAACTGGTGAATTTTTGTGTAGCCATTTTAATATTGACAGTGGAAGAAAAAAGCAACATTTTTGGCATATTATGCTTTATTATTTCGAGAAAGGTAAAAACGCAACTGAAACACAAAAGAAAGATTTGTGCAGTGTCTGGAGAAGGTGCTGTGACTGATCGAACGTGTCAAAAGTGGTTTGCGAAGTTTCGTGCTGGAGATTTCTCGCTGGACGAGGCTCCACGGCCGGGTAGACCAGTTGAAGTTGATAGAGATCAAATTGAGACATTAATTGAGAACAATCAACATTATACCATGTGGGAGATAGCCAACATACTCAAAATATCCAAATCAAGCGTGGAAAATCATTTGCACCAGCTTGGTTATGTTCATCACTTTGATGTTTGGGTTCCACATAAGTTAAGCGAAAAAAACCTTTTTGACTGTATTTCCACATGCAATTCTCTACTTAAAAGTAATGAAGACGTTCTGTTTTTAAAACAAATTGTGACAGGCGATGAAAAGTGGATACTGTACAATAACGTGGAATGGAAGAGATTGTGGGGCAAGCGAAATGAACCACCACCAATCACACCAAAGGCTAGTTTTCATCCAAAGAAGATTATGTTGTGTATATGGTGGGATTGGAAGGAAGTCCTCTATTATGAGCGCCTTCCAGAAAACCAAACAATTAATTCCAACAAGTACTGCTCCCAATTAGACCAACTGAAAGCGGCACTCAACGAAAAGCATCCAGAAAACGCATAATCTTCCATCAGGATAGCTCAAGACCGCATGTTTCTTTGATGACCATGCAAAAAACTGTTACAGCTTAGCTGGGAAGTTCTGATTCATCCGCCGTATGCACCAGACATTGCATCCTCAGATTTCCATTGATTTCAGTCTTTACAAAATTCTCTTAATGGAAAAATTTCAATTCCCTGGAAGACTGTAAAAGGCATGTGGAGCAGTTCTTTGCTCAAAATGATAAAAAATTTGGGGAAGAAAGAATTATGAAGTTGCCTGAAAAATGGCAGAAGGTAGTGGAACAAAAGGATGAATACGTTGTTCAACAAAGTCTTGGTGAAAATGAAAAATGTATCTTTTATTTTTACTTAAAACCCGAAAGCACTTTTTTGGCCAACCCAATATTTCTGGTGCTGTCAGAATATTTGATATAATAACATGAACATTTTATATAGGAGGCAACAAAGGTTAATGTAAGGTAACACACAAAGCTTATGTACAGTCCTACTTGGGGCAAAAGACATTTTGTTTTTAATAAAGACCATCAGGGAACCCAGTGTATCCCAAAGTGTGGGACTCCCCTTAATTAGGTGTCATTCACACAGCATTAAGAACACTGAATCACACCACACAGTGAGAAAGTGGCTCTTTTTACACTCATCTCAACAATTTATTATGTTAAGGAGAAAAACTTGGTTTGGAGCTACGACATCTTACTCCCTCTTTTAACAAAAAGAAGTAAGCATCAGGCACAGACTTCAAGATCAGGCAATGGTTGATAGATCTAATTTAATAATATTTTATTTCCCTTGAACTTATACTTTGTGTCACATTCTATTTCATGATGAATAATAATGACCTTCGATATATGTTAATGACATTAAAATTTCCTTTTCTGGAACAATTTTAAGTGTTAAAAGTAATCAATTCAAAGAAAAATATATGTAAAGAGTAGTAATATAGTTTTTTCATGGTTATATAAAAATAAAAGTATTAAGTGAAGCAATATAGTTTGGGATTTGCAAAGAATTTTTATCTGTAATCCTGGAAGTTACATAAATTTGAATTATATATAATTTATTCGTGTGTGTGTGTGTGTATACATATATATATAAATGTATTTTTAATAACAGGCAGAATTCTAACATGGCCCCCAATATTCCTTGGTATGCATACTCTGTACAATTCCTCCCCCTTGAGTGCAGACAGAACCTGGGAATATCATGGGATATCATTTCCATGATTATGTTACATTATAAGCAAAAGGGATTTTGCAAATATAATTAAGATCCTTATCAGTTGACTTTGACTTAATCAAAAGGGAGATTATCTCGGGTGGGCCTGACCTAATCTGTTGAGCCCATAGATGAGATAAGAAACAGCAGCAGAGGTTTTTCTGTTGTCCTAGAAGCAAACAGCCATGCTGTGAAAGGAAAGGGCCCTGTGGCACAGACGGCACTGAGAGGGGTCTAAGGCCAACAGCTGGCGAGAAAACAGACCTAAGCCCTAGAGCCTCAAGAAAGAGACCCTGCCCACAGTCAGTGAGCTTGGAGGAGGAACCTGAGTTTCAGACAAGATCCCAGTGCTGGCTGACACCCTCATTTCAGCCTGATAAGATCCTGAGCAGAGGGCCCAGCTAACTCACATCCAGACTTCTGACCCACAGAAACTGTGAGATAATAAATGTGTGCTGTGTTAAGCTGCTAAATTTATTATAATTTGTTACATAGTATTGGGGGAAATATATGTACATACACACACACCCACACCCACACACACACACACACACTCTCAGACATTTACACTGTAAAAGAATTTGGGAGAATTGGAGGAAAGCTTTATGTGAGCCTTCAGATTATACAGAAACTATAACACTACCTATACAATATAGGCAGTTTTGTATAACTATAGAGCTACCTATCGAAACTATTCATCATTCACCTGCCAAGGAGAAATCACTGAATTTTCAAAGAACTATCTGGAGTCTTCCAAACCAGTGCTTGTCACCCTTCAGTGTGCTCACAAATCCCTCAAATATCTTAAAAAATCACAGACTCTGAATCAGGAGATGTGTTTTGGGGGCCTGAGATTCTGCATTTCTACCAAGCTCCCAGGTGATGCCAATACTATCACTGTGAGTAATAACTGTCCAGATTTTTCCCCTTTTTCCAAATAGGGCTTTATCTAAGTTACAGCAAATGGTTTCCTAACTGGCCTTAGAGAGCTATCAGATACTATCTCCTTCCCGTTATCCAACAGAGCAAGAGCCCTTCTATTGACTGTCCATTCAAAAAGTGAAAGGGCACTGGGACTTGTCCATCTCAGAAGTGAGATTTCCAAGACTGAGTTTAGCAGTCACTTCTCTGACACAGGGCAGGTCACAGGAGACTGGAAGTTTTGTTGAAATGTACGCCCAAGATTTGCAGCCTGGTCTAACCTCTATTCAAACTTCTGAGGCTGTGAAACTAGGCTGGAAGTCTTCGCATTTATTATAAGATTCTTGGTATTTCCTGTTTCCAGTCAGGCTGGCAATATCGCAAACACGGCCTCTCTAGTGGTTTTTGGTACTTCCACTAACCGTCCCAGCTAGAATCAAGAGTAGTAAAGCAGCACACAAAAGACACCACGTTCGAAACAAGTGTGGTGGGAATTTTCATTTGTGTAACCTCCAAAGAGGTTTCATTTGGTTTTTACTATAGGTGGAACAAAGGTAATTTCCTCAACTACATAAAATCATGCGCCTGGTTTTTCTTCCCCTCCCTTCTCACTGTCTAATATATTTCATTTCACCATATTGGGTTGAGCTCTAAATCTGGAGACTAGAAAGGGATCTCTGGAGATTACCTGTCTGGTCTATTAGTAGTAAATCAACCACAAGTGCAGGCAAATGCACTCACAGATTTGTCTGAAGTTTAGGATAAACTGATAGCATCTCCAAAAGAGACTGGATAGTTGTATTGATTAGTGAGGAAAAACTTCTTGCTCATGCTGACTGAGGAGACGCAGAAAAGAGCTGGAGCAGGAACAACTGGCCAAAGTTGGGGAAAAGGGAAACTGGTCAACGCAGAAGTTGAAGACAGAGGCGACAAAGATAATAGACTTCTCAGGCAGCCAGGCAAACCCTTGAATCTAGGAACTGATTCAAGTACTAGGGATTTATCCAAACTCAAAGAGGGAAAATAGCAAAAGTGATCTTCAGAGAAGAAAAAAGCCACATCCTCTTCTGAAAATTATCAAGTATTTCATCGTCAAGGCCTACATGACACACATTTGCCTGTCAAAGTCAGTGATGTATTTAGCGTTACAATTACAGAGACTGGCCTTATTGAATGTGTAGATTTTGTGGCAAGGTGGAGCTAAGAAATGAAAAGGAACTGCTTTCGTGGGATTTGGTGGCAGACGCCGGGTAGCGGTCCCTTGCCACTCACCAACCTTGCCTGGCAGCAGCCGGGGAGTTGGATACCAGGATCCACTAGCCAATGCACCTCTCCCAAACACATCTTCCAGATTGAGGATTAAAGTTTTGGTAGCCTAATGCCGAGGTAGGACTATTCCTTGATGCCACTTTTTGAAAGGTCTCTTCTTTTGTTCTGAAGCAACCTTAGCACTAAGCATCAAATGCCCCATCAATGCCCAGTGTCCAGGCATGACTTAGGAGACCCCAAGGTGTACTGATGCTGAGGGGTGTGTGGCAGAGAAAGTGTGGAATGAATTCTCCCCTTAAGGATCACACTGCAGTTTGCAGTAATCCCACTTATAATGTAGGAGTAACACAAACACACACACCAACACATACACAGTATACAAAAAAATTCAGAGGTTTATATAATACTTCAAATATATATATTTATATCCTTTTATATATATGTTTATATATGTATGTAAGAATGTATGTTTACTTCTGTGAGCTACTTAAGAAAAACTGTCTGAAGGAGGGACCAGGCATCAAGGCAGGAGACCCAGAATACAGGGAAGAAGGGCAGGTGTCTCTACAGGGCATTTGGGGTGATAGAATCCCCACGCTAGATGGAGAGCGTGATGCGTGAGACCAAGAGTCCAAACTCTAGGCTGTAACTTCCCATGTGACAATCACACCCATTTGTGAAAATAAAAGCTCCACTGACCATGTCCACCTCAGAGTTCTCTGGAGGAGGGTGATCCTCTCCATCCCTTGGCCAACATACCCGCTCCCTAGAGGGGACTTTCCCTCTGCCAGCATCACACTGGCCAGCACTAAACCATACTCCCCAAACCTCCCTGCCTGCCTCTGCCTCCACAACATGAATGAAGAAGAAAAATACACCCACTTAGAGAAGCCACAAGTCCCTGCCTCTACTCACTTTTCATTCTACCCTTCTCATCAACTTCAGTGTGAAACCAACAAGCTGCTACAGCAAAAAGTTAGCAACCTTGATTAGCAATTTGAAATCCTCTTGAAACTCCATACAAGATGGTCATACAGCATCAATGGAAGTTTAAAAAATAATCACACAAATTTTAAAAGTACCGCTGCCAAACAATTGCGGCTGACTCCGGTTCAGACAATGATACGTAGACCTCAGGACTGCAGGGCTTTTCTGAGCCTTCCCTACGTGTGCTGTACACTTGCCTCTTGACCCTTGGATCTATCCCCCACCCTGACCCTGCTGTTCTGTAACACAGGGCTGGCCCCTGCGAGGTAAATTTCCCAGATCCCCTTGCCCATGTGGTTTCTAAGTATGTTGGGGCAATGAGGAACACTGGCCTTGGGGGCTAGGGCAGGAGAAAGGAAGAAGCCTGAGTATTTCTCCTCCTCACTCTGCCTTGAGTGGCTTCTCAGGAGAGATGGCATCTCCTCCATGTCTCCAGGCAGGCTTTCCTACTAGGATCCAGATCTCCCCAAGCAACCTCTGAGCTCTGTAGACACCGCCTCCCTGCTCTGTCCTCCAGCCCTACACATCCGCACTCTGCATTGTTCCTCTTTAGATTGCCTCACCTTCCCTTATTTTTAGCCCTTCTGATACCTCTCTGGTTCAGTTCCTACATTAAATTCTTTTTTTTTTTTAACATCTTTATTGGAGTATAATTGCTTTACAATGGTGTGTTAGTTTCTGCTATATAACAAAGTGAATCAGCTATACATTTACATATATCCCCTCCCTCTTGCGTCTCCCTCCCACCTTCCCTATCCCACCCCTCTAGGCGGTCACAAAGCACCGAGCTGATCTCCCTGTGCTTCCCACCTGCACAGGGCTGCTTCCCACTAACTACCTATTTTACATAGTCCATGTCACTCTCTCACTTTGCCCCAGCTTATCCTTCCTCCTCCCTGTGTCCTCAAGTCCATTCTCTACATCTGTGTCTTTATTCCCATCCTGCCCCTAGGTTCTTCAGAACATTTTTTTTTTCTTTTTTTTAGATTCCATATATATGTGTTAGCATACGGTATTTGTTTTTCTCTTTTTGACTTACTTCACTCTGTATGACAGACTCTATTTCCATCCCCCTCACTACAAAAAACTCAATTTTGTTTCTTTTTATGGCTGAGTAATATTCCATTGTACATACGTGCCACATCTTTATCCATTCATCTGTCGATGACACTTAGGTTGCTTCCATGTCCTGGCTATTGTAAATAGAGTTGCAATGAACACTGTGGTACATGACTCTTTTTGAATTATGGTTTTCTCAGGGTATATGCCCAGTAGTGGGATTGCTGGGTCATATGGTAGTTCTATTTTTAGTTTTTTAAGGAACCTCCATACTGTTTTCAATAGTGGCTGTATCAATTTACATTCCCACCAACAGTGCAAGAGGGTTCCCTTTTCTCCACACCTTCTCCAGCATTTAGTGTTTGTAGATTTTTTGATGATGGCCATTCTGACTGGTGTAAGGTGATCCCTCATTGTAGTTTAGATTTGCATTTCGCTAATGATTAGTGATGTTGAGCATACTTTCATGTGTATGTGGCAATCTGTATATCTTCTTTGGAGAAATGTCTATTTAGGTCTTCTGCCCATTTTTGGATTGGGTTGTTTGTTTTTTTGATATTGAGCTACATGTGCTGCTTATATATTTTGGAGATTAATCCTTTGTCCGTTGCTTCTTTTGCAAATATTTTCTCCCATTCTGAGGGTTGTCTTTTTGTCTTGTTTATGGTTTCCTTTGCTGTGCAAAAGTTTTTAAGTTTCATTAGGTCCCATTTGTTTATTCTTGTTTTTATTTCCATTTCTCTAGGAGGTGGGTCAAAAAGGATCTTGCTGTGATTTATGTCATAGAGTGTTCTGCCTATGTTTTCCTCTAAGAGTCTGATAGTGTCTGGCCTTACATTTAGGTCTTTAATCCATTTTGAGTAAATTTTTGTGTATAGTGTTAGGGAGTGTTCTAAATTCATTCTTTTACATGTAGCTGTCCAGTTTTCCCAGCACTGCTTATTGAAGAGACTGTCTTTTCTCCATTGTATATTCTTGCCTCCTTTATAAAAAATAAGGTGACCATATGTGCATGGGTTTATCTCTGGGCTTTCTATCCTGTACCATTTATCTATATTTCTGTTTTTGTGCCAATACCATACCGTCTTGATTACTGTAGCTTTGTAGTATAGTCTGAAATCCAGGAGCCTGATTCCTCCAGCTCCGTTTCTCTTTCTCAAGATTGCTTTGGCTCTTCGGGGTCTTTTGTGTTTCCATACAAATTGTGAAATTTTTTGTTCTAGTTCTGTGGAAAATGCCATTAGTATTTTGATAGGGATCCCATTGAATCTGTAGATTGCTTTGGATTATATAGTCATTTTCACAATGTTGATTCTTCCAGTCCAAGAACGTGGTATATCTCTCCATCTGTTTGTATCATTTTTAATTTCTTTCATCAGGGTCTTATAGTTTTCTGCACACAAGTCTTTTGTTTCCTTAGGTAGGTTTATTCCTAGGTATTGCATTCTTTTTGTTGCAATGATAAATGGAAGTGTTTCCTTAATTTCTCTTTCAGATTTTTCATCATTAGTGTATAGGAATGCAGGAGAATCTGTGCATTAATTTTGTATCCTGCTACTTTACCAAATTCATTGATTAGCTCTAGTAGTTTTCTGGCAGCATCTTTAGGATTCTCTATGTATAGTATCATGTCATCTGCAAACAGTGACAGCTTTACTTCTTCTTCTCCAATTTGGATTCCTTTTATTTCTTTTTCTTCTCTGATTGCTGTGGCTAAAACTTCCAAAACTATGTTGAATAATATTGGTGAGAGTGGACAACCTTGTCTTGTTCCTGATCTTAGAGGAAATGGTTTCAGTTTTTCACCATTGAGAATGATGTTTGCTGTGTGTTTGTCATATATGGCCTTTATTATGTTGAGGTAAGTTCCCTCTATGCCTACTTTCTGGAGGGTTTTTATCATAAATGGGTGTTCAATTTTGTCAAAAGCTTTCTCTGCATCTATTGAGATGATCATTTGGTTTTTCTCCTTCAATTTGTTAATATGGTGTATCACGTTGATTGATTTGCATATATTGAAGAATCTTTGCATTCCTGGAATAAACCCCACTTGATCATGGTGTATGATCCTTTTAATGTGCTGTTGGATTCTGTTTGGTAGTATTTTGTCGAGGATTTTTGCATCTATGTTCATCAGTGATATTGGCCTGTAGTTTTCTTTCTTTGTGACATCTTTGTCTGGTTTTGGTATCAGGGTGATGGTGGCCTTGTAGAATGAGTTTGGGAGTGTTCCTCCTTCTGCTATATTTTGGAAGAGTTTGAGAAGGTTAGGTGTTAGCTCTCTAAATGTTTGATAGAATTCACCTGTGAAGCCATCTGGTCCTGGACTTTTGTTTGTTGGAAGATTTTTAATCACAGTCTCAATTTCAGTGCTTGTTATTGGTCTGTTTATATTTTCTATTTCTTCCTGGTTCAGTCTCGGAAGGTTGTGCTTTTCTAAGAATTTGTCCATTTCTTCCAGGTTGTCTATTTTATTAGCATATAGATGCTTGTAGTAATCTCTCATGATCCTTTGTACTTCTGCAGTGTCAGTTGTTACTTCTTTTTCATTCCTAATTCTATTGATTTGAGTCTTCTCCCTTTTTTTCTTGATGAGTCTGGCTAATGGTTTATGAATTTTGTTTATCTTCTCAAAGAATCAGCTTTTAGTTTTATTGATCTTTGCTATTGTATTCTTCACTTCTTTTTCATTTATTTCTGATCTGATGTTTATGATGTCTTTCCTTCTGGTAACTTTGGGGTTTTTTTGTTCTTCTTTCTCTAATTGCTTTAGGTGTAAAGTTAGGTTGTTTATTTGAGATGTTTCTTGTTTCTTGAGGTAGGATTGTATTGCTATAAACTTCCCTCTTAAAACTGCTTTTGCTGCATCCCATAGGTTCTGGGTTGTCGTGTTGTCATTGTCATTTTTTTCTAGGTATTTTTTGATTTCTTCTTTGATTTCTTCAGTGACCCCTTGGTTATTTAGTAGTGTATTGTTCAGCCTCCATGTGTTTGTATTTTTTACAGATTTTTTCCTGTAATTGATATCTAGTCTCATAGCATTGTGGTCAGAAAAGATACTTGATACCATTTCAATTTTCTTAAATTAACCAAGGCTTGAGTTGTGACCCAAGATATGATCTATCCTGGAGAATGTTCCATGAGCACTTGAGAAGAAAGTGTATTCTGTTGTCTGTGGATGGAATGTCCTATAAATATCAATTAAGTCCATCTTGTTTAATGTATCATTTGAAGCTTGTGTTTCCTTATTTATTTCCATTTTGGATGATCTGTCCATTGGTGAAAGTGGGGTGTTAAAGTCCCCTACTATGATTGTGTTACTGTTGATTTCCCCATTTATGGCTGTTAGCATTTGCCTTATGTATTAAGGTGCTCCTATGTTGGGTGCATAAATATTTACAATTGTTATATCTTCTTGGATTGATCCCTTGATCATTATGTAGTGTCCTTCTTTGGCTTTTGTAATAGTCTTTATATTAAAGTCTATTTTGTCTGATATGAGAATTGCTATTCCAGCTTTCTTTTGATTTCCATTTGCATGGAATATCTTTTTCCATCCCCTCACTTTCAGTCTGTATGTGTCCCTAGGTCTGAAGTGGGTCTCTTGTAGACAGCATATATACGGGTCTTGTTTTTGTATCCATTCACCCAGTCTAAGTCTTTTGGTTGGAGCATTTAATTAATTTACATTTAAGGTAATTATCAATATGTATGTTCCTATTACCAGTTTCTTAATTGTTTTGGGTTTTTTATTGGCGGTCTTTTCCTTCTGTTGTGTTTCCTGCCTAGAGAAGTTCCTTTAGCATTTGTTGTAGAGCTGGTTTGGTGGTGCTGAATTCTCTTAGCTTTTGCTTGTCTGTAAAGGTTTTAATTTCTCCGTTGAATCTGAATGAGATCCTTGCTGGGTAGAGTAATCTTAGTGTAGGTTTTTCCCTTTCATCACTTTAAATATGTCCTGCCACTCCCTTCTGGCTTGCAGAGTTTCTGCTCAAAGATCAGCTGTTAACCTTATGGGGATTCCCTTCTATGTTATTTGTTGTTTTTGCCTTGCTGCTTTTAATATTTTTTCTTTGTATTTAATTTTTGATAGTTTGATTAATATGTGTCTTGTCATGTTTCTCCTTGGATTTATCCTGTATGGGATTCTCTGTACTTCCTGGACTTGATTGGCTATTTCCTTTCCTATATTAGGGAAGATTGCAACTATAATCTCTTCAAATACTTTCTCAGTCCCTTTCTTTTTCTCTTCTTCTTCTGGGACCCCTATAATTCGAATGTTGGTGCATTTAGTGTTGTCCCAGAGGTTTCTAAGACTGTAGTCAATTCTTTTGATTCTTTTTTCTTTATTCTGCTCTGCAGTAGTTATTTCCACTATTTTATCTTCCAGGTCACTTATCCATTCTTCTGCCTCAGTTATTCTGCTATTGATTCCTTGTAGAGAATTTTTAATTTCCTTTATTGTGTTGTTCATCATTGTTTGTTTGCTCTTTAGTTCTTCTAGGTCCTTGTTAAACGTTTCTTGGATTTTTCTCCATTCTATTTCCAAGATTTTGGATCATCTTTACTATCATTACTCTGAATTCTTTTTCAGGTAGACTGCCTATTTCCTCTTCATTTGTTTGGTCTGGTGGGTTTTTACCTTGCTCCTTCATCTGCTGTGTGTTTCTCTGTCTTCTCATTTTGCTTAACTTACTGTGTTTGGGGTCTCCTTTTCACAGGCTGCAGGTTCGTGGTTCCCGTTGTTTTTGGTGTCTGCCCCCAGTGGCTAAGGTTGGTTCAGTGGCTTGTGTAGGCTTCCTGGTGGAGGGGACTAGTGCCTGTGTTCTGGTGGATGAGGCTGGACCTTGTCTTTCTGGTGGGCAGGACCACGTCCGGTGGTGTGTTTTGGGGTGTCTGTGACCTTATTATGATTTTAGGCAACCTCTCTGCTAATGGGTGGGGTTGTGTTCCTGTCTTGCTAGTTGTTTGGTATAGCATGTCCAGCACTGTAGCTTGCTGGTTGTTGAGTGGAGCTGGGTCTTAGCATTGAGATGGAGATCTCTGGGAGAGCTTTTGCCATTTGATATTATGTGGAGCCAGGAGGTCTCTGGTGGACCAACGTCCTGAACTCAGCTTTCCCACCTCAGAGGCACAGGCCTGACACCCGGCCGGAGCACCAAGACCCTTTCAGCCACACAGCTCAGAAGAAAAAGGAGGAAAAAAGAAATAAGTAAATAAGAGAAAAGAAAAGAAAAGAAAAGAAAATTTAAAAGTTATTAAAATAAAAAAATAAAAATTATTAAAAATTAAAAAAAATTTAAAAGTAAGAAAAAAAAGAAAGAAAGAAAGAAGAGAGCAACCAAACCAAAAACAAATCCACCAGTGGTAACAAGTGCTAAAAACTATACTTAAAAAAAAAAAAAAGGACAGACAGAACCCTAGACAAATGGTAAAAGCAAAACTATACAGACAAAATCACACAAGAAAGCATACACATACACACTCACAAAAAGAGAAAAAGGAAAAATATATATATATATTAAAAAATAAAAGGAGGAAGAGAGCAACCAAATCAATAAACAAATCTACCAATGATAATAAACTCTAAATACTAAACTAAGATAAACATAAAACCAGAAACAAATTAGATACAGAAAGCAAACCCTAAGTCTACAGTTGCTCCCAAAGTCCACTGCCTCAATTTTGGGATGATTCGTTGTCTATTCAGGTATTCCACAGATGCAGGTACATCAAGTTGATCGTGGAGATTTAATCCGCTGCTCCTGAGGCTGCTGGGAGAGATTTCCCTTTCTCTTCTTTGTTCACACAGCTCCCGGGGTTCAGCTTTGGATTTGGCCCCGCCTCTGCATGTAGGTTGCCTGAGTGCATCTGTTCTTCGCTCAGACAGGACGGGGTTAAAGTAGCAGCTGATTCGGGGGCTCTGGCTCACTCAGGACAGGGTGAGGGAGGGGTACGGAATGCGGGGTTAGCCTGCGGCAGCAGAGGCCAGCGTGACGTTGCACCAGCCTGGGGCACGCCGTGTGCTCTCCCGGGGATGTTGTCCCTGGATCACAGGACCCTGGCAGTGGTGGGCTGCACAGGCTCCCGGGAGGGGCGGTGTGGATAGTGACCTGTGCTTGCACACAGGCTTCTTGGTGTCTGCAGCAGTGGCCTTAGCATTTCATGCCTGTCCCTGGTGTCTGTGCTGATAGCTGAAGCTCGTGCCCATCTCTGGAGCTCGTTTAGCAGTGCTCTGAATCCCTTCTTCTCGTGCACCCCGAAACAATGGTCTCTTGCCTCTTCGGCAGCTCCAGACTTTTTCCCGGACTCCCTCCCGGCTAGCTGTGGCACACTAGCCCCCTTCAGGCTGTGTTCACACAGCCAACCCCAGTCCTCTCCTTGGGATCTGACTTCCCAAGCCAGAGCCTCAGCTCCCAGCCCCCACCTGTCCCGGCCGGCAGGTGAGCAGACAAGCCTCTCAGGCTGATGAATGCTGGTCGGCACTGATCCTCTGTGCAGGAATCTCTCCGCTTTGCCCTCTGCACCCCTGTTGCTGCGCTCTCCTCCATGGCTCTGAAGCTCCCCCATCCCTGGTCTCCACCAGTGAAGGGGTTTCCTAGTGTGTGGAAACTTTTCCTCCCTCACAGCTCCCTCCCAGAGGTGCAGGTCCTGTCCCTATTCTTTTGTCTCTGTTTTTTCTTTTTTCTTTTGCCCTACCCAGGTACATGGGGAATTTCTTGCCTTTTTGGAAGTCTGAGGTCTTCTGCCAGTGTTCAGTAGGTGTTCTGTGGGAGTTGTTCCACATGTAGATGTATTTCTGATGTATTTGTGGGGAGGAAGGTGATCTCCATGTCTTACTCCTCCGCCATCTTACTTTTTAACACTAACATCCTATGTGAAGTATTGCCAAAAATCTAATCAACTCTGTACATATAACTACCAGTTTACAGGAAGTAAAAGAATAGAGAAACATGCTAAAAAATACAGTGGAAATCCAATGAATATCCAGGGGAAACTCCAGGACAAGGGATCTGATTTCTTCAAAAAATAAGGAATTACTGGAGGCAGCATTCCGCGGGTCTGAGCACCGGCTAATTGCAGACTCAGCCTACCTCCACAGGATCACTTTGCCTAAGAGAAAAAGCCAGGTGTGCGGGAGAAGCCCCGGCACGCTGAGACCCGCCCCCCCCCCATTAAATTCTATTAAACCACTTTGTGTGGGTTCAGTTTTCTTGAAAAACCATAATGGTTACAAAACACATAATTGTTTTATGCCTCTTCAAGAGGAAGAATGAACATGCCCAAGACTTATTTTGCCATATTCCCTTTGCTTTTGTGACCACCTATAACCTTCCTGCAGAAGAGCTGGTAAATTCTATTAAGATACATTTGCCTGTTTTTGCAAAGTTCTACCTCCTAAACCCAGAATACTTTCACATGAAATGAAGGACACCCTCTAGGACATTGCACGGCCTCTGAAGGCCAAAGATGACACAGATAAGCCCATAATTAAACCTCCAAGAAGGGATGAGAGGAGAGGAGGCATCCCAGAGCTGAAGGCCAATTTCTAGAACCCAAATGGCTCCCACCAAAAATGCAGGTCATCCACACGAACCAGTGTCTTTGTTCCTTGAAAGTCAAGGAGAAGAGCATACTCTACTGACCCCCTAGAATCATGCCCTCCAGCTCTGGCTCAACTCTCAGTACCACTCAGAACTTACACAGTACTTTCTATCTTCAAACAACTATGTGGACATTAACCAATTATTCTGTTCTTGGCCCTACGCCGGGTTACACTATCAAGATTTGACAAACGCTTTGTACTCTCTGTAGTTCTGTAGGAATGTAGGTTTGTCTATTTCAATGAAAACTGAAGCCAAGCTGGGACCTTCGGCTGAAGGAAGCCTTGACGATTTAATATTTAATACAAACATCCTGTTCTCATAAATTGATCCTCTTTAACAGAAAAAAGAATTGTCATTAGAACACAGCTGAGCAAAAAAGGAAAAGGTTATAAACTTTGAAAAGAACAAAATAGTTAATGTTTGGAGCTTTGTAAGTGTTTTCAACAGACAGTTATGCAGCTGTGGTAACTTGGGAGGTGGGCTTTTGCTTCACCTCCTTTCATCTGCCGATGGGTGCCTGTTATTGAAGGTTTACATTTTGTTTATGCTCTCCATGATGTGCAGATATTTTCTTTGCCTTTTGAATTTCCTCCTTCTTGCTTCCCCTTTGAGGCTCTTTTGCTTCTCATTCACTGAGCTGATGAAGAGCAAGAGAGAGATGAGTCCTTGAAAAGAAAGCTACTTGCTTAAAGCAAGATCAGGGACCACGGACGGAGCTGCCATCCAAGCCTCTCCACCCTGTTCCTTCTCCAGCCTGATCTCTGCCCTGAGAGGACCACCCTCTCCCTCCAGGCCTTCCTCACTGTCTCTTCTGAGAGTCATGCTGCAGAACTGGCTCTCTGCAATGGAAATCAAGGCAACTGGCTCCAATGCCAGAACTTCACTGTGGCAAAAATATCTCCACTTTTCGTCAGACTTCTGAGCATCAGACAACTGGAGTATAACCAAGACCCACGAAATACCGTTTGCAATCTGGTCTTGATTTAAAAGCCGACCACATGGCATTTGCACTTCTCCTTGACTGACAAGTTCCTTAGCAAAGCAGCCTTGGCTTTCCCGTCCTGCTTGTCCCTGGGACTTCAGATAAGTAATTTTGGCATTGGCTACGCTCAAAAATATTCTACCAGGGAATGGAGCTATATGATCATCCCTAAAGGATAAGGGGTCAACCCTAATAACATTATGCCCCAATCAAAAATAGAAAAAAATAGAGACAACTTGGGTTTCAAAGAGCGTTAGCAGTCAACAAGCTGCTATTTCATGGTGGGCACTTGGTGATTAAAGTTTCCACTAGAGACTCAAGCACTGTTAATGGCTGGCATTTAGTAAAGCAAAGAAAAACAGAGGTTTATAAGAATCCTAGAAAAATTCCCTCCCACGGATTCCTGTGCCCTGGATTCCATTTAACAATGTATTGAAATCATAATCTCACTTAAAGGTTTGACTCCAGTGACCCCAGTTTTCAGCGATTTATTCTTGTTTCTTACAACTCCTGTATTATCTATTCTCTCTTTCTCTCCCATATAGATATTATGTCGTACTGCCTTATAGTATTATATTCTATATTATTTATAATTTTGTGAGTATATGTTTTGTCTTTTTGTCTTAGCTTGGGAAAAGCAGTAGAACCTGAGACAAGGATGCAGCTACCTCCTGGAAGTGTCCAGCTGCAAAGTGAGAGACTGGAGCATTTACCCACCAGGTCCCATCCCCCACTGTACAAGCATCAGCCCTGGGTGTATTGATTCCCCAGCTCTCCTGAGTAGCTCTGAACCAGCCAAACAAGCTCCAGCTTCCATGGCTTGGCAGGAGCCTCGGGGGCAGAGCAGAGAAAGCCACGTAGCACACCCTCGAAGTGAGATGCTGACAGCTGGAGTTGAATCTTGAGGTCATGGAATTGTCTCCCACACGTGGGCTGAAACCAGAAGTGGGCCATGAGTCTGTGATGCCAATACCAGTGGCATTGCTGTGTCTATCATGCCAACTTGGGCTGCAAGTTTCTCATGGCAGAGGCTGTCTTCTCTGATTTGGTACCATCCATGCACCTTGCACAGCACCAGGTATTTGGAGGGAGGAGCAATAAATATTTCTGATGAGAACAAGTTCAGGATAAATCAATCATGTATCACCCAATGCTTCTTTTCTCTCCTTCTATCTTCTTACTCTTAATTTCATTTGCCATTCTGCTAATATTTTATAACAAAACAGATAGTTGAGCCATGGTAGAAAGAGCATTGAAAGTTACAGTGGCAGTGCCTGGGTTTGAGTCTTAGCTCAGCCTTAGACTAACTGAGTGGCATTGGGCAGGTCAAAAGTCTATCCAAGCTTTGATTTCCAAATCTGTAAGATGCTTTCCTGTTGAGATTAATATCAAAATGAGCATATGCCTGTGTGAAAAGTAGTTGGAAACTATGGAAATGTGTAAGGGACATTCCTCCTCCTCATCCCCATGGACAGCTGCTTCCTAAATATCCACTCTTCCAGTGTAAAAGTCTGAGCATTGCTAACTGCCCATGAGACACAGAACATAGGAAAGTGATATAGTCTGACCAGGGTCCCCGCTACCTGATGAATTCTGAGCCATTTCACAACTTCTGGTCAATACACATCTTCCTAGAAGAGTAGATCTCACCAGCCCCCTTTGGTAAGAAAACGTTGTCATGCAAAGACCCCAAATCAGCCACTTTTCTCAAAACCCCGGCTTATTTCCCTAAAGCCTTCCACTGTATCATTTACTTTCTACCACAAATAATGCTTATATAATAATCCATCTCAAAATGCCACAGCTTAAAACAAAAGTCACTATGAAAAAAGGATATAGATTGGTGAGTGAATAGAAGGATGGGTAGTTAGATAGATATATGATAAAACAAATATAGTAAAATACTAGGTGGTGAGTAAATGGCTGTTCACTGAAAAATCCATTCAGTTTTCCTGTATGTTTGAATTTTTCATTAAAAAATGTCAAAAGAAAAATTAAACATTATTTAGTTCACAAACACAGGCATACCTCTTTTTATTGCACTTGGCTTGCGCTTCACAGATATTATGTTTTTTACAAATTGAAGGTTTGTGACAACCCTGCATCGAGCAAGTCTATCTGTGCCATTTTTGAACAGCATTTGCTCACTTTGTGTCTCTGTGTCACATTTTGGTAACTATCAAAATATTTCAAACCCTCCCACCAGCAAAAAGATCACAACTAGTTGAAGGCTCAGATGATGGTTAGCATTTTTAGCAATAGTTTTCTTAATTAACATATGCACATTAGACATAACGTTATTGCACATTTAGTAGACTACAGTATAGTGTAAATGTAACTTTTACATGCACTGGTAAACCAAAAAAATCCTGTGACCCACTTTATTGTGATATTTGCTTTATTGCAGTGGTCTGGAACTGAACCAGCAATGTCTCTGAGGTCTGTCTGTATGCGGGTTCCTCTGATCGGGGCTGGGCTGGGCTGATCTTGGCTGGGCGTGCTCATGCTCCTGTCCTGTAAACTGCTGGATCCACTTGGGACATGTGGTCTAGGATGGCCTTACCTGGGATAACTCTCTTCCGTATTTTGTCCTCCAGCAGGCTAGCAGGGGTTTGGTCGCATCATGGTCACAGGAATTCAGAGAAGTAGAATTGTGCAAGGCTTCTTGAGTTCTTGGCTTGGAAATGTCACACTATCACTTTTGCTGCAGACTATTGGCCAAAGCAACTCATAAAGCCAGCCCAGATTCAAGGGGTAGGGAAATAATAAATAAGAAAAGTGAAGACCTGGGGTCATTTTTGCAATTGACTGCATCTAGCTTGCTGGTTGCTAACCACTGTTACCACAAAGCCATGGAGCCTCCACATTCAGACTTACATACTCAATTTCGATCACTCACCAGCAGTCACATGCATAGAACTTTTGGGGTCTAGACATCCTCAGACTCCAGAAGAGAGGGATTGTACTTTAAGATCTATATTGGTCAGGTGAGACTGCAGGCCAAGTAAAGTTAGTAATTGCCCTCCTGAAGCACTAATCAGGAAGCGAAGGTGCTACCATTCACACTCAGGGGTCCTACTGCCCACAGCCGTCTCCATCAACCAATCCTATGGCTTGCCCTAAACCCATAGGTCTCCCTATGCAATCTCCTTCCTGGTGCATTGTTTTCCTTCACTTACTGCTTGTGGGCTGTCCCTTGTAAACTAAGATGAGGTCACTGACCCACCTTTCCCAGAGCTCGAACTTTCCCTCTGTTCGGCAGAGATTTTAGGGTTCATCAAGCCTGCCATCAGCAGATGTCTCCTGGTCCTCCTCACAGTCAGAGGAATTGGGTGGACATAAGCAATGCAGCCTTGGTCAGAGAATAAACTGTCTCTTTGTGCTGAGTGCTACAAACATGCCTGGGGTGAAAACTCCAACATCATTACCATCATACTAACAGACCACTGGCTCAGACAGCAGCTAACAACAGGGGTGATGGCAAACACAACACTCTAAAAACTGGGAAACCTAGTAAGCATTGCCCTCTTGAAAGCCAATTCATGTGGATGGTCTTTCAGCAAACTTATGTTACCAGTCTCAGTAAAGAGAAGCAGACAGTGATAATTACTTCCTAATAAGGACCATTGAGGTATTAGTAAGTGAGCTATGGAATCAAGCTTCTCTTGTTAGCCACTTACCAAACTCAAAGACTATGAGATTTATGAGTTTTTAATTAGCCTGTTCATTACATCATTAGTACTTCCCTACTCCTGCCACACAGAGAGAGCAGAAAGCTCTAATTTATGGTGTTTATTGATTATGTTATTTGATTAAAGATGACAGCTAGGCTTGTCTAGCATTCTCAAGAGGTGAGGAGAGGATGAGTTAGAGTGAGGAGTTAGAGTGGGTGAGAAGTTGGACATCAGGGAAAAACGAACACTTTTTTAGCTCAACATGAATGAAATCACAGATTCCTTGCCCCATTCCCTTTGACATAGAAGATATTAGCATGGCGTGTAAAGGGACCTCCTTAATTTCTTAAAAAATAACAGTAAATAGGAGAGAGAGAACAGAGAACTGAAATATTTGCAACAATACTCGTTTTAATAGGTCAGATGATGCCAGAGATGTAAGCCACACCCACCCTAAGTACAAATCAGATACTTCTGTCCACTAGACCTCCAATTAGACTCAAAGAGTAGACACTGGTGTAGTGACCTACGGAGCCCAAGATGAGTGACTACTTTCCACGTACCTGCATCCTCCATCTGTAAAAGGAGGGATTAAAACTAGGTCCTTTTTCAGATGTCTTCCACCACTAATATTCCAGGACCCCGAAGTCAACATCTAATACCTGCCTTCCCCAGGCCAGTCACCCTTACCAGTGCTGAGTCCCCAAAACAATCCTGGAAGGTTGGCATCATACTAAACCCTGTTTTCCTAAGACTTACAAGGGTTCCAAGACTTGCTGATTCCCTGCTACTCACAGCTGGTGTGAGGAAGAGCAGCACGGGCATCCCAGGGAGCCTGCGGGAGAGGCAGAGTTTCAGGCCCCACCCACACCTACTGGGTCTGAATCTACAGTTTAACAAAACCCCCAGGGGATTCGTACCCATGGCACATTTTAAGAGGCATTGCCCTAGGTCACAAAGCCACGATATGTCAAAGCCAGAAGGCAAATTCAACACCACCCCCCACCCCAATATTACATCCTGTATTTTCCCACCCATACCACACCCATGAGTCCTCCTTCCAGAAGAAACAGGCACTTGTTTAGCTCTTCTTATCAGCCATGGTCAGGATGCCAAGCAAATGTCCCGATACCCTCTGCAATATTTCTCCGAGGTGCTTTTTTAAACCTATTACAGTAAGTCCCCTACTTTCGAATTGAGAACTTTCAAATTATTACGTGCATGCATCCTCTACAAGTGGCTGTGCTTTTGTGTACTTTACAGTACTGTATAGATTACAGTAATACAGTATCCTTTATTTCAAGCCCAGGATGTCACCTATGACAAGAATAAAAGAGCTACTACTCAGACATCACTGGATCGTTTTTTCAAGAGGGTAGATAGAATTGAATCCAGCAAGGAACCAGAACCTGTGCCATCAATGTCAGGCATGAGTGAAATTGCAGCTTGCCCTCCATCTCCTATTGCTGATGATTCTTCAGCTCTACCATCTCCCACCTCCTCTCCCTCCTCCAGTCAGTAACTCCTCTTGCCTGTTCACTCGATGCCAGCCCCTGTATGCCAGCTGTTGTACTGTACTACTGTACTTTTCAAGGTACTGTACTGTAAGATTTAAAATGTTTTCTTTATTTTTTGTGTTTGTTGGTTTTTTATGTATTATTTGTGTGAAAAGTATTATAAACCTATTACAGTACAGTACTGTAGAGCCAATTGTGTACCTAAGCTAACTTTGTTGGACTTACAAACAAATTGGACTTATGAACACGCTCTCGGAATGGAATTCATTCGTATGTAAGGGACTTACATACTTACTTACTGTACACACCACCAGAATCATAGAATCTTTCGCTTGATGGTTTGCATACCATGTAATTAAATTAATTACACCCCCATGTAATTAAATTAATTTTGAATCCAAAATGACAGCATTGCCAATAGTCTTGGAAATGATAGATAAACCAACTTTTCAAATGACTTTAAAGATAGGACCCAGGAATAAAACTGAAAGAAAAGCAAAGAGGTTTTTTTTTTTTCTTTTCTGTCTATGAAAAGATTCTTTAAAAAAAAAAGTTAAAATAATTAATTTTTTAAAAAAGTTTGTTGATGATGGGGTGGCAAAGGGCCACGACAAGCAGCAGGAAGGACTTGCTTTAAGGAGAATTGGCCTTGGTTTCTCTCTTGATGCTTCAGCTTAGAAAACATCAGACGGGACCTCCGCTTAGCTGTGCACAGTGCCGGTCTGGAGACCCCTGGGCAGACTAGGCCCCCATTGGTTGGGTTACTCTGGAGCTGTAAACACGGTGCTCTCCCAATCTGCTTTCCAAGATGAACTGTATATAGAGCATGTGTGTGGCGGGAGATGATAGCTCGCTTGAGGCTTTCAGCGATCGATGTTTACAGACTATAATGGAAACCACAAGTTTCTTCTTTAACTCAAGTCAGTATACATTCCTTCAACCCGCAGGCAAATTGGAGCAGGGAGGGGGGTTGGGAGAGGTTCACAATGAGTCATCATTTCACATTTTTTAACAGCTTAATGAGCATCTAGAAATGCCGTATTAGCCAGCAAAAATACAGAGTCTTCTTTCCCCACCAATTTCAGCAATGACCCTATTTGGATGTGGAATTTCTTGAGCATCTATTTTCAGTGACTCTCCTCATGGAAGGTGAATGAATACTGTCTCTGCCACAGAGTTACAAACAAAAACATATGAAAGGCCCCACAGCTAACTTTAAGTTAATAACCTTCCCTCATTTTGCCCCAAGTCTGGGAAGAGAAAAAAGTGATTTCTCCTAGGTTCCATTAATCCTCTGGAAACCCCAGCCCAGGGTGCTTGGAAGGAAAGACAGAATTCTCAGATCTGCAGAGCAGTTCCCTCAGCCAAGTTCCACGGTGCTAACAGACAGATGTAAATATAGCTGAGGTTCTACAGCCACAGCTGTGTGCCTCTGGATCTCTCAGATCTATGTGTGTGATCATCAGAATTTTTCAGATCATCTAAAATAGCAGTCTCTGTGTGTCTTGGCAACTTTGGTATCCTGACCCACTTTTTTATTTTATTTTCAGGGGCCATGTGCATAATCTGGGTAAAATAATGGGCAAAAGTACAGGATTTCCCAAAGCGACTTAATGTCTTGAATGTATGTGTGTTTGTACATAGATATTTTAATGCAATATTAAACATCATTAGCATTTCAATATCTCTGATAATTGAGAGAGAGAAACTGAGTTTGTTCCAAGTTTTTTCCTGAGCTCCTAATAAATTATCCTTTGTCTTTTCACTTTTCTTTCTCCAATCCTTTTTAATATTATAGGCTGGCCATATACTGGCTCCCAAGCCAGCTACAAGGTCTGAAGTATCCCCTTTGTCCTTTAGACCAACATTTGAATCTCTTGGATCAGTGTCAATTCTGCATCAGCCTAAAGGAAGGAGATGTCAAGAGTCACCCAGTTTCATGAGAATAATTCTGTGAGATTTTCTTCTTGAATTTACAAAACATAAAATGCAAGGGTACCCTTTCTGTAATAAAGGCAGGGTACATGCCTTTGAGATCTTGTGGACATTTCTTCATGTCCCTACAGATTAGCTTTAAAACTACCTGCTATTTTAGAGCAAACCTTCGTTTAAAGATTGAATTGTAACTCCTATAGAATTTGTGGCAATCAAGAAAAATATTCCTATTATATAATTCTGTGTGAATTCAATTAAGTTTCAGCTCAAAAGAATCTGGAATTCTTATCATAGATGACAGGAAAATAAAGGGTTAAAGAAGTAAATACGTTTTTAATTGCTTTCTAAACTATGCTGATTTCACTAGGTAAATTCCTCAGAATAAAGCTAATTGACCTTTTTAATAAAAAGGTCATCTCTCTACATTTATCATTCAATCTTATCATAGCACACTACTATTCAGTATAGTTTTCTGAGGACTCAGGATAATTTCATGACTTTTACCTCAGTTTTCACTCTTTTTCTTCTCCTTTTCTGGAGGAAATCCATGTGTCCTGTGGACTGTGGGCCCCCAAAAAGAGGTTGTAACTATATACGAAGGGATGTGTGGACAGAGCAATTTCCATATTTGTCCTCTCATTCATTCTTTAATTCATTCAGCAGCTATTTATTGAGAATCTAGTATGTATGCTATGCTAGTGGCTGGGAGACTGGCAATTGACAGAACTCATGCATTCATGTAGCTTCCGTTTTAATGGGGTTATAAAGTGTGGCTAGTGGTGATTAAATAACTAATTAACAAGATAAATTAATAAGAAAAATATCAAATGGTGTTGCATGCCATGTAACAAATTAAAGGTAAGTGGACTTCATTTGGATCCTGATTGAAAAACCAATTGTAAAAGACATTTTTGAATCAATCGAGGAAAACTGAACACTATGTATTTTATGATGTTAAAAAAACAATGCTAATTTTGTTCGATAGTGGTTTTATGCTGATGTTTAAAAAGAAAGATAAGTCCTTATCTATTAGAGACACCTACTGAAGTGCTTACAAGTGAATTTGCTAGGATTTGCTTAAGAACTTTCTCAAAAGAAGGAGTGATGACAAAAGAAACAAGAAAGGCAGAAAGAATGGTTGTTATTGCTAGGTGATGACCACAAAGGATCCACTCTACTGTTTTCTCTACATTCGTGTGTGTTTGAAAATATCCTTAAAAGTTAATAATCATAATCATAATGCCTTATTGCATTGGTGTGCAGAGTTAACATTGCCTGAACACCAGGATATGGCAGCTGCCCTGCCAACACAATTATTGTGGCCACTCCATAGGAACAGGATGGATCCCCACCCAAAATTTGGTTCAGATGTCAAGAATAATGATGCCATCCATACACCAAGAGGTAATACAAAGATTTATTATTTATATCATGAGGCTTTGCAGGGAGAACAGGGCAGCCCCCTGCCCCGACCTGTGCTGATCTGAAACTGACCTGGTGTTTTCATTGTGTTGGGGGTGGGTCCGGGTAAGGGTTCCCATGTGCAGACAGGGCCTCGTGTGGCTTGAATCTCCCACCAGCTCCAAATGGAGCACCAGCCTGTTGTTTTTTTTTAACCAGGGGTCCCAGAGATGGGGCACAAAGGAGAAGGGCTGGAGGTTGAATCAATTGCCAATGGCCAGTAGTTATCAATCATGATGAGGTAATGAAGCCTCCATAAAAACCCCAAAAGCAGGGCTTCTGGTTGGTGAACATGGAGATCGGGGAAAGGGTGCACACCTGGAGAGAGCAATGAATCTCCTCCTCTTTTCCCCACACCTTGCCCTGTGCATCTCTCCCATCTGGCTGTTCCTGAGTCATACCCTTTCATCATCAACGGGTGATCCAGTAAGTAAAATGTTTCTCTCATTTCTGTCAGCTGCTCTAGCAAATTAATCAGACCCGAGGAGGGGGTCATTGAAGCCTCAATCTATAGCAGGTTGATGGGAAACATAAGCGCCGACCTGGGTTTGTGATTGGCCTCTGAAGTGAAGGGGGAGGGGCAGTCTTGTAGGACTGAGCCCTTCACCTGTGGGATCTGGTGCTGTCTCCAGGTGGACAGTGTCAGAATGGAGTTAAATTGTGGGACACTCAGTTGGTGTCGGAGAATTTCTTGTTGGTGAGCACCCCCATCCACATCACATATACACCCCAAAGTTGGATTTCATGACCAGAACCTCTAGCCATGCAAGAGTGTGAGCCCAGCGATGCCAGACTTTCGGTTTTGTCATGACAAGTCGGAAGTCTAGATTTCTTTTTTATGTCCAGATGTGTAAATGTCGGCAATAAATTTAATTTTTAAATATACATTGCAGACCAACACTCTGTAGCTTGAACAAAACAGGTCTGTTGGTTAAAAGTGGTCTTTGGATAGCCAAGGTGCAAACTCTGAGCAAAAGAATCACAGAGATTCCAACACAGAAGGTCTGATGAGACAGCTTTGATTGGTTTCTCTAAAAGCTTCGCCCGTGGACCACACCTGGAGTAGCACTGTTCTATGCTTCTACTCCATTATGCTTTTTTCCACCTTATTGGACTGCATAAGGTCCAGTATTTCATAGTCTTGGTTGGAGCAGCCTATGCTTCCTCTCTTCCCTTTCACTGAGCATCCTACCTGCCTACTGACACCTCTCCTTCCCTTTTCTGGCCCTCAGCACTTTTTAGGAGACAAACTGGATTCTCAGGTTGGCCATTGATGCCCTTTTTCTATCCCTTTCTCAAAATGAAATGAAATATCATGAAACACATCCTGATGTAGAAAGGCAGAAAGAACTTCAAATAAGTTGGCTCATTATTTCCCTCCACAAACTAGGGAAGGGCACAAACAAAACACGGTATTGCTGAGGGGAAGCCAGGGCAGGCTGCGCTTGGTTTTCACTAAGCAGTGACCTCCTCCAGCGAATTAAATGCCCAGAGCCCCAGTCTCATCTGGTCCTCATTTTCAATCGGCAGTAAACTGATATGTTTTTTTTTTCACTTTCATTATAGCTTGTTTTCATCAAGTTTATATTTCCAAATGTACTGGTTTTCAAGCCTGAACTGTCATATCAAAAAAATAAAAAATACAACTTCAAAAAATGTAGGTTAGCCGACCCAATGGCACCAGAGAGGGGGCCCAGCCTTTGGCTTATGGGAACTCCTTGGAGATTTCCTTTACTCTGAGTTAACACCAATGGGAGTCACCAAGTTGGTGGGGTGGAGGGGTGCAAAGTGAGTATTAAAGGGGGGCGGGGCCAAACTGCCTTACTTACCCCTGTGTGGGGTGGTATGCTGAGCAGAGAGAAAAGAGAATGAAAAAATCCCTAGAGTTTTCCACGTACTATACTCTCTGACACCTTCTAGCAAGGACACAGAGGGAGTGGAGGGCTGGGCAAAGGGGTCACCAATCTTACAGCAGAGATCTGTAAACTTGCCAGATGATGGAGAAAAGGTCTGACTCTTCCAACTAGTGAGAGTGGAGGCCCATGTTTTGTGCACATCAAGAAACAGCCAAAACCCTTCCCTCTGACTCAGTCTCAAAAGAATTAGCAAATGGAATGAACACAATGGGGAGTGAGCTATGAACATTCTCAGCACCCACCCCGAGGTACATAGACAACACACACCCTTCTGTAGGACAAAAGCCATCCACGGTGACCCTCACGGGTGCCTGCCAGACCTCCAGCTGCACCATTATTGGAGGATCTGAGCTCATTCTCTTGGGCAAAGGCCTCCCTCTGCTGAGCTCCCCACAGCTGGGTCAAGACAGTGTTTCCACCCCACGGCAGGAGGTATGACTTTGGCGATGGGAGCAGTATGGTAAACAGACTTGCAAGCTCTCCAGGGTAGAGCTCAAGACCTCATAGTCAGTAGTACTTCAAGAGACTCAGGCCACCCTCAAATCTAGATGTGGTGGTGAATTGGGAGTCATCACAAGGCAGGATCCATTTTCTATAGCTCAGTTCAGAGATAAGCTTTCTCCTTTACAGAAATGATTTAGAATATACACCCAAACATGCTTTTCCTCCAAGTTTAACTTTTCATGTAGCAGCATAAAAAAATAAATATTTTAAGTGTTGGCCTTCAGGGTCTTTCTCTGAAGTTTCTTTCCTCCTGGCTGATTCCAAGGCTCGTTCTTTTTTATGCTCTCCATCTCTACTGCCAAGGTTCTTGTTGTCCCTGATTGGCAGCCCTCTCCCTTCGGAGGATGCTTGAACTCTCTGCTCTCTAGTATCTTCATGAAGCTTCTGTTTCCACCTGGTGTTAAGTTCAGGAAGTCAAAAAATTGTCCCCAGTTCCCATCTTTTATTGGTAGCTGGACCATTCTCTCTTGCTCTATTTTCTCCATTTTCATACACACACACACACACACACACACACACCACACACCTCTTCTCACCATTATCTCTTCCTCTCTCCCTCCCACTCTTGACCTTCAGAAACCCAGGGCAATATACATCAGACAGTAGTAAAACTAATTACATTTTCAGGCTTTGCTGGGTATTGTGTTTTAGAGGAATTATCTCACCCATTCCTCAAATAATTCTGTGAGTGAGGAGCCATGCCATGCTCATTTGGGGATTCAGAGAGGTTAAGTATTTAGGCTGAAGTTGAACAGCTAGCAGATGATGCAACCAGGATTTCAATTCCAGCATTGACTCCAGGGCCCCTGCTTTAAACATACATTATGTTAACTCCTCCTCCCTCTCACAAGTTCAGGAAGGAATCTGATGAACTTCCCTCCAGAGCTGAGGATAAGCTTCCCAAGCCTACATTTTGGCTCAAGTACTTGGCATCTGAGAAACGTTCAGAATTCTGCCGCACAGGGGGATCCTGTTCTATCAAGAATCAAGGCATCACGTCTGGTAACAGCAGTCATTCTCAACCTTAGCTGCACGGGGACCTGGAGCTTTTAGAATCCTGATGCCCAGGCCACACCCTCATCTGATAACATCAGAATACCTGGGGGGCAGAGGCCAGGCATCAATGTTTCTTAAATCTCCCCTGGTAATTCCAGTGTGCTACCTGAGACTGAGACTGAGAATTACTGAAATAGTGAAATGTCAGGCAACATCAAGCAAATTAGGAGAGCTCCTTTTGATGAGTGGCAGCGCTATCCCAACATCATTGAATTCATGGTATTAAGTGATCAAATTCATGCTTTTCCTCTGTATCACATCAGCCAGGGAGAAACCTACCTAACAGTATCCAAAATGGCAGATGGCTATAAAGAAAACCATTTTGAACTTGGAATCAATGAAACCTGGGTTTAGGGTCTATCAGTCTGCCATGTGCTAGCTGTGTGACTTTTTTTAATCTGTGGTAAGATACATAACAACAAAATTTACCATCTTAACCATTTTAAGTGTACAATTCAGTAGTACCTTTTTTTTATTGTTGAAGTATAGTTGATTTACAATATTGTGTTAGTTTCAGGTGTACGGCAGAGTGATTCAGTTATACATATATACGTATATATCTATATTCTTTTTTTAAATTCTTTTCCATTATGGTTTTTTACAAGATATTAAATATAGTTCCATGTGCTATACAGTAGGTCCTTGTTGGTTATCCATTTTATATATAGTAGTGTGCATCTGTTAATCCCAAACTCCTCATTTACCCCTCCCACCTGCTTCCCCTCTGGTAACCGTAAGTTTGTCTTCTATGTCTGTGAGTCTGTAATTCAGTAGTATTAATTATGTTCACAATGTTGTGCAAACATCACCACCATCCATCCCCAGAACTCTTTTCATCTTACAAGACTAAAACTCCACACCCATTAAACTACAACTCCCCATTCCTCCCTTCCTCCAGCCCCTGGCAACCACCATTCTACTTTCCCTCTGTCTGAGTCTGACTACTCTAGGTATCTTATATAAGTGGAATCATACAACGTCTAACCTTTTAAGATTGCCTTATTTTACTTAGCATGATATCCTCAGGTTTCATTGATGTTGTAGCCTGTGTCAGAATTTCCTTCCTTTTTAAGGCTGAATAATATTGCTTTGTGTATATATACCACATTTTGTTTATACATTCTTCCACTGATGGACACTTGGGTTGCTATTATAATAAACACCTTTGGCTTTTGTGAATAATGCTGCTATTGTCATGAGTGTACACATATCTCTTTGAGACTCTTTCTAATTCTCTCGGTATATATCCAGAAGTGGAATTGCTGGATCATTAACTGGGTGAATTTAAGCAACTCACTTAAATCTTCCTGAGCACCTATTTCCTTATTGGTAAAATTCGTGTTTATTAAACATGGTTCTAGATGCTAGGGATACTGCAGTGAATAGGACAGGTAAGGTTCTTATCCAGAAGGTGAAACAATTCCTACTACCAGCTACCCTAAAATGAATGAGATGACTAAGGTTTTCTAACTTTCATTACAAATTTGATCTATTAAAGTTTGAACTTCTCACTGGGGGTTGAGAACTTTGTACTAAGAAACAAAACGAGTTTATCTGGAAGTCTGAGATTGATGAATGCAAGAGAAAGAGGCTCCCGTGTTCTATCTTTGATGGAAGAAAACCTGAGTCCTGTAATTTTAGCTGGATGAGGAGATGGTCAATCCCAGCCATGTTTCCCCTTGGGTGTGGCATTAGCAAGAATTCATACCAGGACATAATTAAACATTTCAAATATCCTTTTTCAAGGAAAGGGGGAAAGAAACTATCCCAAAGTGCACACACACACACACAAATATCCTGCATTTTTAGATGCATCTTAGGAAAACTTCTGAGACAACCTACAACTACATCAATCCATGAACCCTGCAAGTCAAAAATCACCATGTAACCAAACAATAAAGAAGTCTCTGATACATCCAAATTCAAGGGCAATGGATGATTTAAAGAGTTGTCCAGAATTCTTTGTGAAGAATGAATTGTGTATTAGCTTCCCTTAAACACGATAATTTCCTAAAGCAACAGGAAGGGAGGTGGAATATAAGTAATAAGGAATGTACATGACTGTAGACTAGGAATTCTCCATTCAGGCACCTTTTGAGAGAAAACTTATTCTTTTAAAAAATATAGAAAAATACAAAGAACAATATAACAAACATCCATGATTCAGACTTCTGTTGTTTTTGTTGTTGTTTAATCAAACTTATTGAAGTGTAATTTATATATGGTAAATAAAATGCACACATTTTTAAGTCTAAAGTAAATTTGAATTTTGATAAATGTGTATATCTGTGTAACAACCCACCCAAGCAAGCTATAAAACATTTCCATCACCTGGAAAATTCCCTCGTGTCCCTGTGCAGTCTACTCCTGGTTCAGGCAAACACTGCTCTGATTTCTATCACTGTAGATTAATTGTGCCTATTCTAGAAATTCAATTAAATGAAATCTACAGGATATACTATTTTTTGTCTGGCTTATTTTGCTCAGTATTTATCCGTGTTTTTGCATGTGTCAGAAGTTTATTTTATTTTTTTACTGAGTTGTATTCCTTTGTACAAAGGTACCACAATTTCTTTATCCATCCTCCTGGCTTGTTTCCAGTGTTTGACTATTACCAATAAAGCCACCATGAGCATGTACAAACCTTTTTGTGGACATAAATTTTTATTTTTCTTGTGGAAATATCCAGTGGACAAATTTCAGGTTCATAGAATAGATGTTTAACTTTATAAGAAATGGTTAAACTGTTTTCCTAAGTGGTTGTCAAATTTTACACTTACACCAACAGTGTATGAGATGTGAGATATCCAGTTGCTCCGTATTCTTGACAACAGCTGGTATTGTCAATATTTTAAAATTTATCATTCTGGTGGGTATGTAGTAAGAACTCATTATGTTTTTAATTTATATTTCCTTCGTGACTAATAATGCTGAACATCTTTTCGTGGGCTTAGTGGCTTATTAATCAGCTCGGGCTGTCATAACAAAACCATGGATTGGATGACTTAAACAACAAAAAAACTTAATTTCTCACCATTCTGGAGGCTGAAGGTCTGAGATAAAGGTGCCAGCCTAGTTGGGTTCTGGTGAGGACTCTCTTCTCGGCTTGCAGACAGCCATCTACTCACTGTGTTCTTACAGTGTGGTGGGTGGGGGTGGGGGGAAGGCAGGGTGGTGGGAGAGTGAGAGAGAGAGAGAGAGAGACAGAGAGAGAGAGAGAGAGAGAGAGGACATTCTCTGATATGTCTTCTGATAAAGGCACTAATCTCATCAGACCAGGGTCCTACCCTCATGACCTCACTAACCTTATTACCTCCCAAAATCTTCATTTCCAAATACCATCACATTGGGCATTAGGACTTCAACATATGAATTTTTGAGACCACAAGCATTCAGTCCATAACACTGCCCATTCTTATAAGCTCTATATTGAAGTGTCTGTTCAAGTCTTGCTTATTTTTGTATTGATTTGTCTGTCTTGTAATTGAATTGTACTAGTTATTTATGTATTTTAGACCAAAGTCCTTCATCAGACATATTTATTGCAAATACTTCCCTTTGCCTGAGGAGACGGACTCCAAAAAATATTGCTATGACTTACGTCAAAGAGTGTACTGCCTGTGTTTTCTTCTAGGAATTATGGTTTCTGGTCTTACATTTAATCCATTTTGAGTTTATTTTTGTATATGGTGTAAGAAAATGTTCTGATTTCATTCATTTACATGTAGCTGTCCAGTTTTCCCAGCACCATTTATTGAAGAGACTCTCTTTTCCTCATTGTATATTTTTTGCCTCCTTTTCATAGGTTAATTGACCATATATATGTGGGTTTATTTCTGGGCTGTCTATTCTGTTCCATTGATCTCTGTGTCTGTTTTTGTGTCAGTACCATACTGCTTAGATTACTGTAGCTCTGTAGTATAGGTTGAAGTCAGGGAGCATAATGCCTCCAGTCTTGTTCTTTTTCCATCAAAATTGCTTTGGCTGTTCAGGGTCTTTTGTGGTTCCATATAAATTTTAGAATTACTTGTTCTAGTTCTGTGAAAGTTGTCATGGGTATTTTGATAGGGATTGCATTAAATCTGTAGATTGCTTTGTGTAGTATGGACATTTTAACAATATTAATTCTTTAAATTCATGAACATGGGATATCTTTCCATTTCTTTGTATTATCTTCAATTTCCTTCATCAATGTTTTAGAGTTTTCAGAGTACAGCTCTTTCACCTCCTTGCTTTAACATAGTATTAGAAGTCCTAGCCATAGCATTCAGACAAGAAAAAGAAATAAAAGGCATCCAAATTGGAAAGGAAGAATTAAAACTGTCACTATTTGCAGATGACATGATAGTATATATAGAAAACTCTAAAATCTCCACCAAAAAACAATTAGAACTAATAAATGAATTCAGTAAAGTTGCAGGATACAAGTTTAATACACATAAATCTGTTGCCTTTCTATATACTAATAATGAACTATCAGAAAGAGAAAGCAAGATAACAATCCCATTTAAAATAGCATCAAAAAGGTACTTCCCTGGTGGTCCAGTGGTTAAGACTTCATGCTCCCAATGCAGGGGGCCCAGGTTTGATCCCTGATCAGGGAACTAGATCCCACATGCTGTAACTAAGAGCCCACATGCCACAACTAAAAGATCCTCCATGCCACAACGAAGATCGCGTATGCTGCAACTAAGACCCAGTGCAGCCAAATAAATAAAATAATTAATTAATTAATTAATTATTTAAAAATAGCATCAAAAAGAATAAAATACCTAGGAATAAACTTAGCCTATGCATTTTCTTAATAATATCTTTTGAAGAGCAGAAGTTTTAAATTTGATCACAAACATTTAATCTTTTTTTTCCTTTTAAAAGTAGTGCTTTTGAGTCATAGCTAAGAAATACTTGCATATCCCAAGGTTATGAAGATTTCCCCCCATATCTTCTTCTAGAAGTTTTAGCTTTTTAGCTTTTATGTTTAGGTCTAGACCCTAATTTGAGTTAATTTTTATATATGTCATGAAATAAGGGCTGAATTAAATAAATTAATGCATTTGACAGAGGGGAGACAATAAATGATAAATTCCATTATTATTAGGTTTATTAATTATTACTTTTATTAGCATTTAAAGATATTAAAGGCCATAGGTATCCATTTACTGTAAAAGACTAGGAAGATTTACATTAAGGGGGGAAAAAACACAGTGGGACACTTATCAAAACAAAGAATTTTTTCCTTGCAAGAAGCCTACATTAACTGTCAGAGTTGATGGCTAGAGTGATGCTTTAAGTTTTTCACCAAAATCCAGTTGGCTCATCCCCAAGGGAGCCTGCAAAGAGTTCCCATGTAGAAGGACCCAGTTCTCCTCGTCTCTCTCTGCCCAAGGTCATTCTCTGGCTGGGGCTCTATCAACCTAAGGCAAGCTAGAAAGTCTCAGATGGAGGGTAACAACTCAGGAGCAACCCTCAACACAAGAGAGTCAGAGTTGGTGGAGACAGGCCCGAGCTGCTATATCCTCCAATGGACAATTTTCAGTTGTGTTTTACACAGTGACCCAGAGCATCCCTGGCAGGAGTGGGCCCTACGGAGGTGTTCTGTTCCTCACAATCCTTTATTGGCTTTCTTCCCTTTCCTCTCTCACTTTCCCCACTCCCTCAATGTGCTTTCTGGGATCCACTCCCAAATAATCTACTTAGACTAAAATTCTTTTCTGAGGGTCTGCATCTGAGCAATCTAAACTAAAACAAAGGATGACCTCAGAAATGCAATGCTCTGGACACATATGAGCACTTCCAGTGAAAGGTGACCCTCTCTGGAGAAAGAAGTAGAGGAAGGAGAGAGTGATTAATTCTAAATCAAGGCCCCAGGTTAGAAATAAAATAGAGAGATAGTCACTCAAGGTAGTTTTTGTTCCCAAACCATCCATGGTATCACACCCATAGGGCTCAAGAGTCTTTGTTCTAGAAACTTCTTAGCCAAGTATTTCAAGGCCCTTGGCAAAACACCTTGCTCAAGGTAGCAGTCTCACAAAGCAGTGGAGTAATGTCTGAGTCGTGCTTGCTTCTTTTCCACAAGCCACAAGCCATAAACCAAAGGAGGGCGGACATAATCTCAAGCACAACAATTTTGCAATACAGACAGTTTTCTTTGAAAAGGCTCTACGAATACATTTCTCTCACTTGGGAACTTCAATAGAAGATAATTATTCTTTTCTGCCTCATAATATATATTAAAAATGTTCAAATGTGGCTTTCCAGGGATTTCTGCCAAATAGTTTTAGGCACCAGATCCAGCTTTACTTAATTTTATATGGCCTGCTTAGCCTATTACAAAATATCCTTTCATGCAATATGAATTTGCTAAAGAGGCTAAAATCTATTCCTTTCTATTAAAACCTCAATTTGAAAAGCCTTCAAGGTTAGGGACTTTTACCCTCAGATCTATCTCATGAGGAGATAGCCACTGAAAAGAGCTAGAAAACCTCCTGAGATGTTGTACACTTTTCTAGGCTGTCACAACCACCATGAAACAAAATCAAACATGACCATCACCTTCCAGGAAAGGCCGTGTACATGACAAGAAGGCTGTTTTCAGATAAACAGTGTACTTTGTTACCACCCGGGCACACAATATCTCAACCACTACGTCTCATGGACTTTTCTGTTTTTATGAGCTTATGCCAACAACTAGTAAGGAGCACAAAAGCCTGTGCGAAACCCTGCATTCGTTGGAGTGTTTGTGTTGGCTTCCTTAAAATCGGCTGATTTCCAAATCTCATTCTCCACCCCACCTTAGTTATATTTATACTGTTGTGCAGAACAAACTTGGATCTGTATTTAAATGTGAAATGCTTTGTGGCCATTCGTGCAAATCTCTTTATCGGGGTCTCGCACATTAACGCCCTTCACAATTGACCCACAGGCCAATTGTTTAACACATTTCCACGGGGCTGCTTTCACGCACTCACAGCCCTGTTTTTACTTTTCTTAGCTTTCCTGGACAATCAAAAGGAAGTGGAACAGAGCCGGCTCGCTGAAAGCTGGAGCTGCCCTGTGTCTCCTCCTGCCTTCTGTCTCGGGTTTTGTTTTTCTGCTTCTTTTTTTTCTTTTTTTCTTTTCCGTCATTTTTGGTGGCAGAGCCAGACTATGTAGCTACAATCTCTTGATCCCCGTGTCTGCTGCTTTTTCCCTTCTGGCTCAGAGTCAACGTGAAGACTCACTGTGACCAGTCCCATGAGCCAAACCCTGCCACCTCGATTTCAGTGGAATTGTGTTCTCTGCTGTTGATTTACAAAAGCAATGCAAAGGGGTAAAAGGGGTATGTGTGTGGTGGTTGGGGGGGGAGGGAGAGGGCTGAGGGTGGGGTGAGGATAAAACCCCTCTTAGGAAATGTAAATGTCTTCATCCTTCTTTAATTTGGGGCTTGCTTTAACTTATAGGGTTCCACATGATTTTCTCCTCTGTCCCCATTTTCTCCTTTGAAGAGGAGGGTTGCAATCTGTACAAACTGAAGCAGATAGACTTCAGGTGCCCAAGGTACTTTATTTGAAAGAATGCTTCATGAGGTGCTATAGCTGCTTAGTCTCTCTAAGCTGCAGTTTTCCCTGACAGATTGATTTCTATTTATTGAGTGTTACCGTGGTTACGAGATACAGTGTTTATACACGTAACAGACAGTAATGATGTCTGTCTCATATGATGACTGTGAATGCTTAATAAACTATCGTACATAAAGCACAGACCACAGGGTCTGACAAGCAGTGAGTGTGCAGAAATGTCAATCACCATCATCATCATGAATCTTGAATCATAGTGAGAGTTAAGAGGTTGAGGAACTAACAGTGAATGTCTCCACTATGGTTAATTTCATGATCAAGAGCCCAGGCTTTGGAGTCCAGCACACCTGCCTGCAAATCCCCACTCCACCATTTCCACATCTGTGACCTCCGGCAAGTTATCTAAGTTCTTTAAGCCTCAGTGTCCCCATCTGTAAAATGGGGATAATAAATTATCTACCTTAAAGGATTGCTATAAAGATCGTGCTTATATATGTAGTTAGCACAGTGTTTTGCCTATCAACATATGCTTTACATATCAGTATACGGTAGGTATTATTAATATTACTTGCCTATTTAATGTATTTTTATTATAAGGACATAATATAAGATTAGCCCAAAGGACTAATAGCTACTCCTGCATATACCTTAAAGATATAAATTATTTTCAAAGTCAATTGATTTGATGGTGAGCACATTCTTCAGTCCTAGGAAATCTTTCAAACCAAGGTGCTACCACATCACTTAGGAACTAAGCAGGAGGAAAGCCAATCAGCCAGAGAAACTGATCCTGAGGTCAGTTTTCCTGGGAGGAAGTTGGATGGAACATTAATGAAGGTAAGCAATCCTGAAGCCCCACATTACAATAGCTTAACACAAAATATGGTTATTTACTGCTCATGTCATAGTTCAATGCAAGTCTGCAGGGGTGGTCTGCCTCCAGTCATTCAGGGGCCTGGGTCCACCTGTCAGTTGGCTCCACCATCTTTTAGTGCCTTCAAGTCCTCCATTGGATTATTCCCATTCATCTGGTAGAATAGGAAAGAAAGAATATTGGAGTATGATGCAAGACATTTTAGGGGCCAGTCCTGGATATGGAATATATCACTTCTGCCTGTAACCGTTGGCTAGAAGTCAGCTATATGTTGCCACCTACTTCAAGGGATATTAAGAATTGTCTTCCCGGATATCCAGAGATTTGCATATCACATGACACTGTCTTTGCCTCAGGTGGATATGAGGAGCTCACTTTACATTTATCAACCCAATTTAAACTAATTAAGGGACAACAGCTACAAACTTCCATGAAAATGCCTTTTCCAGACTGAATATTTTATCCTTGCAAAGGATGATCATATAATTTTTGGTCCAACCTGGGACAATTATGAGAGTGAGAAAAGGTGGTAAAGAAAAATAAAATGAAATAATATTTCAAAATATTTTAAAATTAACCAACATATTGATTTTAACTTATTGGTAGAACTATAAAGTAGTTCTGGTCAAAACTATTTTTAAAAAATAACATTTAAAAAAAATTAACATAGAATAAATCCATATATATTAAAGTTTATTATCTGCATGTTAAAAAATAACAAGCAAACAATTTTCCTTGGTACTTATTTATATATCTAGTCTCTTTATACCATAATATTTTTCAACATTATCTCATAATTTTTTTTGTTTTCATAAAATGCCTGAGATCTTTTTTCAAAATTACATGATTAAAATATGTGAAACTTTGTACTCTTCTAAGGAGAAAACCTCTTTATATTCACTGTGTTACCTGCCAAGTTCACAGTAAATTCTGCTAAATGAAGGCTGTCTTAGTCTGCTCAGGCTACAATACCAAAATACCACAGACAAGGTGGCTTACACAACAGAAATTTTTTTATCTCTGGGAAGTCCAAGATCAAAGTGCCAGCTGATTCAATTTCTGATGAGAGTTCTTTTGCTGGCTTGTGGGGAAGTGGGGTCAGGGGGACGCAGAGAGAGAGAGAGAGAGAGAGAGAGAGCTCCCTGGTGTCTCTTCCTCTAAGGACATTAATACTATTGGATCAGGGTCCCACCCTTATGACCTCATTTAACCTTAACTACTTCCCTATAGGCCCTATCTCCAAATACACTGGAGAATAGGGCTTCAAACACAAATTGGGGGCAGAGGGGAGGGGGGAGGGTTACAAAATTCAGTCCATACCAAAGGCTCTGATCAATGCTACTTTTTTATTGAAATATATCAATATTTCAGCCCCAATAATTTCACAGGTACTGATTTTTTGCCTCTCTTCAGAGTACTGTTCTTAGGCAAATATTTCAAAACTTTTCCAAAACACTTAATTTTATTTATGATCCTTTTGAATATTTTGCTAAGCTTAGATGCTACGGAATCATGGACCCTCTCAATTTCATTTTAGTCCAGTATACAGAATACAACTTGATTTACCAGTTAAAAATAGGAGCTCTACCAATAGATTCTTCCCACAAGAGTTTTTCCATAGCATAAATTATAGCTTCAAATGGAAATCTAGCACACCATTTGAGTTTGCATTGTTTAATGTATAATGTATAGAAATACACTTGAATGTCTTCTTGTCTGCACATATTGTTGTCAATAGTTTCAGGTCTTGAAAAGCTTCAACCACTGAAATTTTCTTGACACTCCATTCACTGAATGCTTTGATTTAAAGATTTCCAATTGGTTTGGAACAAGATGAAACCGAACTGAGAAAATTCATTTATAAAAAGTAGTTCGACTTCACGAAAATGAACTTGCAAAATCTTGACTTCAATTCCATGAACTGGGTGAGAAAAAACAATCAAACCATTAACAGAACCACCTTCACTAATCTGCTATTTGAAGCAGGCCTCAGAAGCATCATGCAGGCTGCCCCCTGGGCCAGGGCAAAACCGGCTGGTACACCAAGTGTTTGCCAGAAACAGAGCCTTGAGTTCTTCTCCCACTACCAAATCCAGAGGAAGTTAGTCAGCTGTAGCCACTCCTGGCTGAAAGCATGGTGCCTGCTATCCTAGAAAGAGAGGTATTGATTTTGATGCATCTGGGAAAAGTTAGGAAAAGAAAAATGGGTCCTCTGTGCCTTTTCAGGTTTGACTTCCTATTGAAATGAGAACCTGTTTACTACACATGCATCTCACACATAGCTAGGAAAGAGCATGGGAGAAGTGAAAGTAACAGTGAGAAGACAGCAGTCTATGAACCAGGAAGTTGGTCCTCATCAGACATTGAATCTGCAAGTGCCTTGATCTTGGACTTCCCATCCTCCAAAATTGTGAGAAATAAATGTTCACAGTTCAAGCTACCCAGTCTATGATGTTTTTGTTACAGCAGCCAGAACAGCCTAAGACACAACCCCACGCTCAACCAATAAGAAAGGGGGAAGCTGAAGAATACAATGTGGCCACCCTAATATTTACCAGCTGAAAACAGCCCTGGAGCAACCTTAATTTCTGAGAATGGCAAAGACAGATAATTTCAATGACTAATGCTTCTAAATGCCATGGTAAAAGCAACAGTATATTAAGCTTTTGTGTAAAAAATTCTCCTGTGTTACTTTCTGAAGAACTTGGGGAAAAAATTTCTAAAATATGTGTATCTACTTTTCATTCCACTGTGTCAATTTAAGGTGAAAACTAGAGAAGTTACTGGGTGTCTACTACATGTAAACATGGTACCCAGCCTTTACTTTTATCTTCTCTAACACTCACTTGTAAGAACTTGTAAGTAAGAATTACTAAACCCACTTGGCTGATGAGAAAGTAGTTTCCGAGTGGTTCTCTGTTTTGCTGAGGCCATATATTTAGCTCACGGTAGTGAGTTCAAAACCAGGTCTGTCAAGCTCAGGTCATCTCCCCTTCATCCTAATTTCCTTTTGGGAAACTAACTTCTCCCACACTCTTCACTCTTAGGAGGAGTATGAAATTGACCAGCTCTTTTCTACCCAAGGAATAGACACATGATCTAAGCAAGGTTTGGTGAATTGCAGAAATGTTCACAATTTTTCTCCATAACTGTCCTTGTATCCATACTATTGATACTTTGCAATGTGAATTTTGTAGCTCCTCTCATCAAGAGCTGGAGTTTATTTCCCCACCCCTTGAATCTGGACTGGCCTTGAGACTGGCTTTGGGCAACAGAATGTGGCAGAAGTGACACTGTGAAAGTTCTGAACATGGGCCTCGAGAGACCTTGAATATTTCTACCCCACTCTTGGATTCCCACTCAATTGCCATGTGAACTAACTCTTGCTAGCCTGCTGGAGGATGAGAGACCGTACGAAGTAGAAATAAGCCATCCCTGTTGGGCCATCTTAGATGGAACAGCCCTTAACCAACATGGCAGCTAATGGAAGATCTGACTGCTTAAGTGAACCAGGTTAAGATCAGCTGGACCTGGTCCAGATCTGCAGAAAAGTTCAGCAGAGCCCATCCCAAACTGTCAAACTGTCAACCTTTAAAATCATGAGCTGCACAAATGTTGTTGTAAGCCACAAAATGTTGGAGTCATTTGTTACACAGTAAAACCTAACTAATACATGAGAATGGAAAAGACCTGTGATTTTTAACTACCAGAGGGGGCCCATGATGAGATTTTTAACTACCTCTTGCTGCCTAGGTCACTATATCTTTTCTGATTCTTGCTCTTTCTGAGCCTGATTCTCTAACTTCATCATTGATACCATGAGCCACCTGTATCCTTATGACAAGTTCTTTTGCTTACATTTGTCAGAGTTTCTGTCAATCCCCAAATCTCCAACTTATGTTAAAGGTTTTGGTCCAAACTCTTCATTTTGCTGCTGAAAAACTGAGGCCAGAGAAGAAAGCTAGTTATCTGCCCAGAATCATGCATCCACTCTTGGGGAGATGCCAGGACCAGAATCTAGACAACATAACATTGACAACAGGACCATTATGATCATACAAGGCCACCACCCTAGTCATGACATGAACCAATCCTGTATCAGCAACGTAGTAAGGCTAGCTGCTGCAAAGGCATTTCTAAATCTCAGTGCCTCACACAATAATGTTTTCATTCTCATGACTCTCACTTGCCAGTCATGGATTTTACTGGTGGGAGAGTCTTCCATGCTCTTACTGAGGGACTCAGGCTCCTTCTACATTGTGGTTCTACCCTTCTCTAAGTCCTAGAGTCCTCACCATTCAGCCAGCACATGGGAAAAAGGAAAAAAAAAAAAAAAGTGGTTCTTGAGAGGGTTTTATGAGCCAGGCCTGGAAGCAGCACCTACCATTTTCCTCACATGCCATTGGACAGAGTTCAGGCACGTGACCACAAGAAGCTGTAAAGGAAATATGGTCCAGCTGTGTCCCAAAGACGATGTGAGAGCACAGATAGGGAAAAATCTTTGCCACAGATTCTTAGCTGATTTTATACAGAATCACATCACTAGGATTAAGCCCTTTCTGCTCCTTAGAAAATCACTCCATTCCAAAAAGTGACTAATAAAAGAATACACCCACTTTATATTTATTCTTCAATAAAAGATAATTTAAAGTGTTGCTCATGCAATTGAGTACCCAGAATCTGAAATTCCTCCATTCGCTGAAGCTTGCTGAAGCATAAGTTCTGCTAGAGACAGGAAACCTGGTTCAGAATACACTATTATCTTGCCCCAATATTCTCTACTATTTCCATTCCTTCCACAAAAGAAGCCTGGGATTAGGGGCACGAATTTTATAAGTAATCATTTGCTTTCCTTTGTCTGGTCAACAGCAAGGTTAGCAGTTTATCAACCACCGGATTACTCTTAAAATTGTGGCATCACATTAGATTACTCAGATACATTTGGGGGAAGAAACATTTCTCTGCTCCTCACCTCCGCAGTGGATTTCTTTCTCCCTTCCAATTTCATAAGAAAGTCCTCAGGAAAAATAGACCTATAAAGGTATCAAATTAATGGATGAGTTGAGCCTACATTATTCTTTTCCCATGATGCATTCTAAATATCAAAAAAAGACTAGACAGAAGGCAAGATCCATACATTCACTTTCCAAGACACGCTTTAGTTACCCAATCACTGCAGAGTGTTGCCAGGATGCACAGCCCATGATTTGGACTAGAATCCAGCTATTTCCAATATACTCCATTTACTTAGTAGGTACTGAAGACTCTGACCAGCCATTAAGCAGCCAATGGACTTTGCTGAAGAACCTGTACAGAGGGCACCATGACATCTTATTTGCTGTTAAGTGGCAGTGCTTTGAACCACAGAGCAAGCCTCTGAACAGCTGAGATTACAAAACAAAGCCCTGGAATGCATACACTCTCATTCACTGTTTTCACATTTCTCTGTTTCCAAAATGTTTGGCTACTTTTTTTCCTTCCCTCCACCCACCCAGCTCTTTCTTAAGGACAGAGGAGAAATCTAATCTCATAAAATGATTGGTTTTCAAAATATGCTAAGCATTTAGAGATTTATTAGAAACAGTTTTAGTTCCTCATTAATCTAAAGCAAATTATTATTGATTTACAACAGACGGTTCACCTGATATCCTTCAGGCAGCCATAAAAAAATAGTCTGAGCATTAAAAATGGTTGATATCTTTCTGGCAATAGCAGTTAAACCCAGTCAATGACAGCCCTCTCCAACTGTATGAAAAATAGCCATTCTCACTGTGTGTTCTGCTCACTTGCGTTAAGTCTTCCGAATAACCTGTGTTTATATGCATTTATTTTCATATTGGGTTCATTTATCAGAGAGCTCTAGATACCTCATTCACACCAGAGTGATTTTCAAAGTGGGAAAGAAATACTTGCTCACACTACCATGTACTTACACCGGACATGTTTTGTTATAGCGAATTTTTTACTAAAACTTGTGAGGGTTTTTCCTACATTTGAGCAATCTCAATGGTAACAAGTTGAAGCCTGCCTTGGACTTACTGGCTAGGAGTAGCAACTCTTTAGTCAGACTGCAAAGTTTAGGTCCTGGCTCTGCCACTTAAGCAACTTATCCACTCTTGGTAAACCTCAGTTTTCTCCTCTGCAAAATGGCAACGTCAATGGCAACTACATCAGGGGTGAGATGTAGATGAGGTTTATAATTGTTTCATAGCACCGGGCATATAGAGATTTCCCTATTAATGTAAGCTATTGGCACAGGATCAAGACTATTAATAGGCAATTATTAACAGCTTTGCCCACTCCCTGCCTGCTAAAGAGGACTACTCTTTGCCAACTTAGTTGCTTCCTGTCCCTTGGTCCTCCCAGAAGGGTCCAGCCTTGTCAGACAAGAGCAAAGGAAAAAAAAAAAAAAAAAAAGATAAAGGCCAAGATAGGTTTGGGAGTTTAAATAAGAGGTCCTGAGGAGAAAGGCATGACTGTGGTATGCAAGGAAATTATTTGCAAAGGAAAGGGAGATTTGAAGTTATGGTCTTATGGTATGTTCTTATGTTCTTCACAGTACTAAGAAATGCAAGTAAAGGACTTGATTATTTCTAAATTTTCAGGGGGTGATGCTGGATTCTGTGTGTGTCTGTGTGTGGGGGGGGTGGGGGGTGTTTGTGTGTGTGTGTGTGTGTGTGTGTGTGTGTGTGTTTAAATATTATCCTGATTGGACAGGACCACTTGAATTATGGAATTATGCATTATCCCTACTACTTCTATCATTATTATTCTCTCTGAGGGTTATTATATCTTCTGGTTTAAAATGGCTATCCTGCCCTTAATCAAGTACTTGCTTTCACTTTCAAAAATATCCCAAGTTATACAATAAAATTTATGGTCAGCCTCTTCTATTGCTGCTGTTGTCACTGCTATTATTTTTTTAATTCACAATTGAAATAATCAATGCAAATTTTAAAAGTTCATATTATTCTATGTACTCTTAGAAAAATATTTTTCATAGATTTTAATAGCGAACAAATTCCTCAGACAATTAAAGCACCTCAAAACTCCTTTGGCCCATAAATGCCAACTTCTTGGTGAAACGGAGACTTTAGATACTATCTTACCCTAATGTATCCAATGAGCCCATGCATACACACAAATGACATCTCCAAATATTCCTTCCACTTAAATGTCCTTTCCTCTTTAGATCCTAAGAGGATAAAGGACAAGTTCCAAAGTTAGGCTACATCAGGTTTCTTATGTGGACACTGTCCATAAGAACATGGAAATCTAATTTAATATAACAAAGCCATTTACACCTCCAGATCTTTAGACACAACAAGCATGTCAGCAGTAGAAGCAGACATCTTCCCTAAACTTAATTACCCATCAACCTTATCTTACTCATTTTACTGCCTTGTTCTTTAACTATTCATCAAGAATTATAGCAGGCATAAACTGGTCAGCTAGTCCACTAGTGAAAAAGGCAAAAAAGAATATTCTAAGTCACAAATAGCAGTACTTGTAAAGTTGATGCCTACATGACAGTTCTTCCTTTTTAAAAAGACACGCTTTGAAAGAATTCAAGTGGTGGTATTTACATTTTGTATTGGGCAACTTAGGACGCCAGTTAAAGATTGTTTATTGTCAGGCCCTTGAATTTAATGATCTTCCTAAAACATATATGAAGCACATAAAGAGGACATTATAAGATTTAATTTTAAAAGAGAGAGAGAGAGAGAGAGTCAGCCCACTACGAATCTCTGAAGGCAATTATAGTGAAATATTCATTGTTCTACTTGGAAATTGTTACAAAAACTTTTTTCAAAAATATTCCTTACAAAGGAAATGGCTTAGGATGGGACATGTTTTTCAAGCCAAATGGAAATATTTCTATCTTGGGGGAGGAGGGGAGTGGGGATTAATATAAAAACAGAAAAAAAGGCAAAAAGAGTAAGCTTTTACTAAATGAGTTACCCCAAGGTTCAGCTCCCTGGCGATGAATTTTTGCAGCTCTTTCTACTTTTCAAGGTCTCCTCCATCTTCCTTGGATATCTGAACCACATTTCTCTCTCTCTCTCTCTCTCTCTCTCTCTCAGCCTGTCTGTCTAGGTTTCCAAAATGTTTGCTTGGCTTTGGTCCGCTAACACCACTCAATAAAATGCGTTCACTACCTTGGGAGTATCTGTGGTCATGTAATCCCATAATCATATTCCTAGATGATATGTCAAAATTCATTTAAGTTGGACTTAGTGCTCAGCATGAGCTCACAAAGATGTCCATGAGAGGGGTCAATGATGACTTCATCGTCTAAGGATGAACTCACCAGCTTTTCAACGTCTGCAGAGCAGAGGCCCATTTCAATGACAAACAGAGCCTTAAGGTCAAAAGAAAAATCTAAGAAATCAAGTACCTCTAAAATCTGAAAATAACTCATTTCATGGATGAATACAGAACAAGAGACTGAAAATGCTTCTTTGGCTGGCATTGTCATGGAAAAACAAGAATTGGAGCATCACTTTCCTGAAGTTATAATGAAATCCCTAGGGCAACACACCAAAGTGAAAGCACTGTGTACAGAGCTGTGTGCAGGTGACTGAAAAAAGTTCCAAGTTCTGATCTGTATATGCTCTATTAAATATGATCAGATCTACACAAATATCTCTGTGTATATGTTTCCAATTGTGTGGTCACTGTTATCTCTACTTCAACTATGCCCAGCTGCTCTCCTTCTATGTCATTTCTAGGAAAGTTTCGTTAATTGACTTCGCTCTTGGATACTACCATTTTATTGTCTACTAGTACACTACTTTATTTTTAGACTTATGACAACATTTGGAGGATAATTCCATTTTGCTAAGCTGCAGTTTTCATCGCAAAGTTTTTCTCTCTGTAATTTGTCTGGCAAAAACTTTCAAAATCATTCTTGGGCCATTGTCATAAAATCACATCAGTTACCCAACATCCCCGATATTGTTGCATTTTCTCCAGTTCAGTTAAGAAGGGCAACTGGATCATTCATGTTAAATCTAGGAAAACACTGCAGAATCAAACTTTTAAGAAATTTTTTTTCTGTAAAAGTTTCTAGTAGCCTTCAGGCTACTTGTCAAAAAGGAAATAATTACACATTTGGTTCAGTTCTCTTTTCTGCTTCCTGAAAGCTTACCCGGAAAGATAAATATTGAAGTAAAAGAAAAATTATAGGTAATAAAAAGGCAGCATCCAAGAGAAAAAGTGCTAAAGTGATGGAGGAATATAGCTGCCTCAGATGGGAATCAGCATAAAATTCTAGGTATGTAGAAAACTCATCCTCAGGCTGGGTGGAGAAAAATAAAGTTTCAATAACAAAAAATTTGTGTCAAAAGAAAAAAAAATGTGGTACCGCAGGGAGTGGGGCACTAGGAAAATTGCTGGAGGGTGGAACCACAAATGGCAGATGGATAAAGTTAGGTGGAGCCCTGAAATAAACTGAAACCTTTTTACCGGACTTGAGGATATGTAGATCTCATTGTTTTGTAAAACCCTAGGAATTTCTCTCATGACCCACGCCCTTCTTAACAATCAACGTGGTACCAGGTTAAGATGCAGGTCTTTTCAGGTTCTTTGGACTTACAAGCCTGTCTATGGTAGAAATAGCAGTGTTGAAAGCTTAGCCAATAACTTTCAGCCCTTGACACCTGACCTGCAGTGGAAATTAAAACAGAATAAATATTATTTTCAGTAATTATTTTGATAGGGAAACTGGGCACCGGACCATGAAACTTCGCTAAAGCTCCCAAACAAAGGTCAGATATAAAACCAACACCCTGTCCTCAGTGAACTTTCTCCAAGTGATGCCTCTTCCAGAGATAGAAGAATTTTCAGACCAAATCAGAAGACTCCAAATAGGTGGGATGACTGAAAAGAAATTTATATTTCTAACTCATGAACTTTTAGAAAATCAACAGGTCTTGTTGTTCATCATTTAGTACTTTCTACAATAAGCTGTGCAGCTGCTCTGTGATTTCAAACGTGTCATTCTTACAGAATCCAAGGGCAACCGTTATCAAAATCCCAATCCCTTGCAGAACCAGACAAATGATTCCATTCAATTAATCTCTGTAGTAGAAACAGTTAGAAGCGAAAGGAAGTAGAATCTAAAAATCTCTGGGATTTACATGGCTGGCCTCAGGTTGAGCTACAATATAACCACGTGTATCATATTAAGATTGTCAGAATTCATTTTTTTTACATTTAAGGAGAATACCATGAGGTTTAAGCAGAGCTGTGGGTTCTATTGATACTTGGCATCCCAAGGCTCCAGGAGGGCGGGGTTACATGGATTATGAAAAATGCAAATCAAAGACCTTGGATTTCCCAAGAAAATTCCAAAATTCACACAGCAATAGATATTTGCTCAGCAAAGAATAAGCAACAGAATTTGAGACAGGCCCACAGAACTTCAGAGAAAACAGGCCTGCCAACAGAGCAATGAAGTAGCATAGAGCTTATCTTCTTTTTCTGCTTGTCCTTTCCTTCAGCTTCCATTCCTAGAAAGCAATTGGCACTCATGGACTCCCTTCAGAGATCTTAGGCTCATTGCCCTTGAGCTACACAGAAATGTGCCTGTGGGTGTCTTAGGTCATCAGTTCCCTGGAAGCAGAGCCTCAGATGGGGGTTCTTATGCAAGTGATAAATGGAGGGAGAACTCACAGAAGAAACCTGTGAGGAAGCATTGAGAGCAAGAGGAGTCGGGGGAACAGTCAGGCAAAGATGTGTTTGCAGAAGTCCAGCCTCAGCCTGGTCCCTCAGGGAGCTCCAGAGAGTGAATGGCACCATGTTGGCCTTGTTGGACAGGGAGCCAACACTTGCAGTAGCCCACCAGCCCAGGGAAGGGGATCTGGATGAGCCACCTATAGCACCTGCTATGTATAATATGTGTGGTCATCATATAAACATGGAACATCTTCCAAGACAATTAATGTTGCTCAGTATTTGCGGGGCCATGGTTTGAGTGTTATTTTTTTTTCTTGTTGGCAAAAAATATAAAACTTTTTCTTTATGTTAGGGCAAAAATGATATGTATTTTTAAGCTAAAACAAGGTTTTCAGTACCAAATTAATCATGTCACATCGTTCATCAAAATCTTCCAAAGTATCTTCTATTGGAAATATTTGTGGTCTGTCCAACATCTATTTAGGGAAATGCCCAGGGGATTTGGGTAGATGCTACTCCCTGGTTCCAGAGTTGACCATATGACCTGTCATATGGTCATATAACATATAACAGCCTCTTGTCTCCAATGACTGGTTCAGACAAAGGAACATGACCCAAACAGAGGCACTGAGAATTCTCCCTGGGACTCTTAATGGAAATATAATGAAAATATTACCCTCTTTTTGCAGGGATTGCTAGATGTAAGCCTAGACCTTTAGGTGCCATATTTGCCTAAGAAAGAAGCTGACCCACAAGAAGCAGAGTTGAGAAACAACTGGACATAGCTGTGCCTGAGGTCAGATACAACCCTGGGCTTCCCAGGTGCTTGTCAATTACCTTGCAGTTACTTTTAGCTGAAAGAATACTGATCACTAGAGTTACTCATCCGCTGCCAGATAAAATCTAAACTCCTTTGTAGAGAAAATATGGCCCTCGACTGACCCACACACATCCTTCACCTATCAATCCCGCTCCAATTCCAATTCATGCCCTAAAAATAGTGAGCAGCTCGCCATTTTCCGACCTCACAACGGTTTCATTTCATGCCACACCTTTGAAGAGGCTGTCCCCATTGCCTGGAATGCCAGTCCCCTATCTTATGTATCCTTCAGATTTCTGCTACATTACTTATTCCTCCACCCAATTTTTTCTGATGGTCTCAGTCTCCTTTAAGGCACTTTTTCTACATATGGTTGGCCCTTGATGGGTTGTGTGGCAATGACTGGCTGCCCTGATTGTCTCCTCACCAGGAAGGACATGCCTTTTTGTTATCCTCAGTTAGGGCCAAAATACCACATACTAAGCAGGAGCTCACATTGAGTGCTTGAGAAAGAAAGAAAAAGACAGAGGGAGTGAAGAAAGAAAAGAACAAAGATTCCAGAAAATTCCAAAATATTCTTGGGCTCCAAGAAAAGCATCTTCACTTGTGGAACTTCACATATTTATACGGAGCAATAAGAGAGATTTTTGAAGTAAGCTTCTCTTCTTCCCTCGTACATCACATTCTTTAAAATATTATCTTATCTACTTATGAATTAGATGGGACCTTCTAACAAAGTACTCTTATATTAATTTGAGTTCTGCCCAAAAATGCCTATAAGGCAGGCACTTAAATCGTGATATCACTCTCCCAAAAGCTCAGAATATATTGCATTCCATTAAAGTTAACAAAATCGTCAATTGTAGAGGACACAGTCACGAAATGCTTAGCTTGGCACTCAAGTTTCTTTGCAGTTGCCTGATACTTAAACTATCTAATCTTCAATTTTTTTTCATCTATGAAATGAGAATAACATAAATTCCCTGATAATGTTAAGAATTAAATGAGATGGTGAGACAGAAGTAAGGACTGATTAAATGTTAACATTATCCTCATCCTCATTACTGGCACCTCTACCTGTTATACAAGAAAGATGGTACATCTCTTCCTAGCTCCTTCCCCCATTCCTCCCACCTGGCATGTCTGTCCCAGTTTTTGCTCTCCTCACCTCTCCATCTCTCTAAACCAACCTTAAGACCTACTTCCTTGAAGTACTTTCATGACAATCAACATGGCTTCAAATCTCTTTCTTTATCCTTGGAGACCTAAAAAAGTAAAAGGATGTTTAGCTTTAGGTGCTCTGTCAACTACAAATAAGTAGAATCTGTTTATTGGTGAATTAGAGATTAAATGATTGCTTCACATCTGAAGGTGGTTACCTTCTTTTCTCAGTTCCTATCTGCCAGAGTTCTATAAGATTTTCACCATCAATGTCTAATTGAATACAATAGATCCTCTTTCATTCAAAAGCCAAGCCACCAAAGAATTCGAAAAGCTAAATTTCCTCCCATCAGCTCTACTCAATTATATTGCCTTCCCAATGGCTTATAAAGGCCTTGGGAAAGGTCAGAGAACTTTGCTAAAATCACCTCAGTATATTCTAAGTCTTTAAACTGGGAAATCCAGATGTGGTAATATGATGAGTCCTGGTTAATCAAATGGTTAACAATTTACTCAACGCTCCCATTCCTCAGCCATCATTCAGTGGGATTGTCCTGGAAATCCGTACCTACTTTCCCCCTGGTTTAGTGAGAAAGTCATTGTGTGGTAAATCCCTTCCGTTCACACCAGGAAACGTTAATTATCTGCCAGGTTTCTGTAATCCTTCTCCACACTCCTGGGAGAGGGGAATTTTAAAGTGACAAGTGACTGTGAGGTGTATCCCACACTAACCCCAGGAGAATGGGGCCCCTTTTCACTCGGCGCTTCCTCTCACCCTTGGGGTAACAGGAGTGTCAGGGAGCTGTGGAGGAGATATTCCAGGCCCGGAAAGTTCAAGTCAAGGCCCACTGGGAGGAATTTGCTGAAACCTTCCAACTCCTTGCTATTGCTGATTTTTTTTCCCGCCACTGGAAATCATTGAAAACCAAATAGGACATCCATATGGAAATCCTTTGTGCAGTCCAAAGACTCTAATTGTATTGCTTTGGGGAGAGTATAGAATCTGGCTTATAAGAGTAAACTGGTTGGTCTTTCCAACTCTGACCTTTGCTACTTCTCCCACTGATTCTAAGACAATACTCGTTCAGTTGACTCTCTAATTCCAAATAGCTGCGCTGTCCCCAAATACTACCAAATGGAAATTGGTAGGAACTGTTTAAGAACTATGTTATTTCTGGACTCTTATAGTCTTAGTAAAAGATGATTATGATGATTACTTACTTTGCCTGTTTATTAAACATATTATATATCATTTTAGAAAAGCTCTATATGTATATTCTCTTTTAATCCCTCCCCCAAATATTATTCCACATAAAAGTCTAAATACAACTCTGACCATGTCACCCCCTTCTAACACCTTTCATGGGCTCCCATGATTATCTGTACATTAAAAATATCAATAATAAGAATAATATAGCTAACACTTAGTGGTTACCTACCTACTATGTGTACCAGATGCTATGCTACAAGATTGGCATGCATTAACTCATTTAATCCTTATTAAAACCCTGAGTTGAATACTACAGTTACTAAGTTCCCATTTTACTGATGAGGAAGCCAAGGTCCAGAGAAGTTTAGCAATTTGCTTAAGGGGGCACAGTGCAAATGACAGCAAACCACTTACTCAAATCCAGAATATCTGGGTCCAGGTTTTATTCTTAACTACTAGGCTTTGTGGAGGACCTCTGAAGATAAAAGCCTATGACACGGCCTATGAGAGTGACTAAAAAATTTATGAATAATTAGACCAGGTTGCAGATATAAGCAGGAACTCTCCCAGGCTAACCAGAACTTATATTTACTGTACCTATAGGGCCCTACTGGTCTGGCCGTTGCCTGCCCTGCCAGCCCCACCACATACAGTCCCCCATTCATTTTCTGGACCCCCGTCCTACTGGCCCTCTTTCTGCTCCTTCATCATTCCCTGCTGCCTTTGGATATGTTATTCGTTCTGCACAAAATACTCTCCCTTTCCTACTCTCCTCATTCTCCTCTCCTGGTGAGTATATTCGTTCTTCAGCCCTCAGCTCCCAGTGGTCCCCCTGAACTGAGTTAGGAAATTTTTTATATGCTCCATGGGATGGCATCATTCTGATTTTGGTTAATATCCATCTCCCCTCCACTCCCCTCTATGCTCCATATGGGCAGAGACTGGGTCTGTTCCTTGTTTCTCTTAGTTATTAACCTTACACCTGGCATAGGTTAACTGCTTAATAAATATTTGTCAAAAGAAAGGAGGGAGGGAAAGTGGAAGAAACATAAATGACAAGACACTGACTTTTGTCCAGATTGTATAGATATAAATTTATTCCATAATTCATTCGACAGTGAATGAATTCAACAGTGTTCCAGGTACCATTCTAGGTGTTGAGGATACAACTGGAATAAGATGGGGAAAGTGCCCATTCTGGTTTACAATCAATAAACCCATAAACAAATAAACAAGATCATTTCAGGTGGTTCAGAAAGCAATAACAAATAAAACAGGACAATGTGGTAGAAAGTGACTGGGAGGTAGATTTAAATTTGGTAGCCAAATAGAGACACAGACGTAGAGAACAAACGTATGGATACCAAGGGGGGAGAAGTCGGGGGTGGGATGAATTGAGAGATTGGGATTGACATATATACACTACAATGTATAAAATAGATAACTAATGAGAACCTACTGTATAGCACAGAGAACTCTACTCAGTGCTCTCTGATGACCTAAATGGGAAGGAAATCCAAAAAACAGAGGGTATATGTATACGTATAGCTGATTCACTTTGCTGTACAGCAGAAACTAACACAACATTGTAAAGCAATGATACTCCAATAAAAATTAATATAAATAAATAGATAGATAGATAGATAGATAAATTTGGTAGCCAAGAGTTCATCGCAAGGTGACATCTGTGATGAGTCCTGAATGATGAGCAGCTCTGCCAATGAAACTTTGGGCAGAGGTTTGGTGCTGGTTTGGTGCTGGTGGGACTCTTAAGGGACTCTTAAGCGATGGCAAGGAGTTGATATATTATTTCACGTGCATTGGGAAGTGCTGGGTTTTAAAGAGAAGAATTAATTGGTGTGAATAACTTTTTGTTTTTTGAAGACCACTCTGGTGGCTGAATTGAGAATATGCTGGAGGATGGGGCAGAAGCTGGGAAACAATTACAGTAATTCAGGCACGAGGGGGACAGTGAATGAAGAGGTGTTTATGGAGGTGTGGTCTAGCAGTGCTTCTCAAACTTTACCATGCCCATGAATCACCAGGGAACTTGCTGAAGAGCCGATTCTCATTCTACAGTTCTGGGGGTGGAGTGGAAGAGCTGAGATTCTAAATTTCTAACAACTTTCAGGTAATACTAATGTTGCTGATCTGAAGACCACAGTTGAGAAGCAAGAGTCTGTAGAACTTGATAGATTGCATTCGGAAGGCATGAAAAGAGTCAAGAATTATTTCTGCTTTTCTTTCTCTCTCATCTTTACAAAGATGATAGTGGCATTTATTGAGAAGGAAAGCTTTATCACCATCCCTGCTTTCTAAAGTACCTGTCTGGGGGGGATTGGAAAACGTTTTAGGAGGATTGAATAGCAGCTAACTTTGGCAAAATAGCCAAACTTGGGATTATGCTAGTGTAGAGGCACATTTCTAGCCCAGTAGAAAACTGACACATGAACTAGGATGAATCCAAGCTCTTAGCAGTAAAATGACCATTTTCTGATCAGTATGCACTCATTGCCAAGTACTTGGTTAAAAAGGGTAATTTATGGATTATTATTTTTCCCAGAGACATCAGGTGCCCTAAAAGTGTGGTAAAAAATTGGGTCATAGAACAACTGAAGTAAATGGGACAAAGGAAATGATTCTTAGACTCCGGCAACAGATTCTTAGACTGTTATTTAACAGTTGTTCACTTGTCCCTAACAGGCCCACAATCTTTATATTCCTGGCAGAGCTAATTTAATTCCATAGGCAAAAATTCTCCATCTTTAGACTTTATTGTGTTTTCCAGAAAATGAAGCCTGGCTGTTGAATTGCTGAGCAACTGCTAAGTGTGCTCACAAATGAAGTCTTTTTATATTTATGAATCTGAAAGCTGTTCTAGAATTCTCTGCCCTTGCTCAAAGATGTTACACAAAGCCAACTGGAAATTTTCTGGCTCCAGATGTGCACCATAAATTGAGTCTGACTTTATAGGTTGTGCAACTTCACTGGTTGCTCCTAGAAATGGAAAAACATGGCAGGTCCAAGACTCCCTATGCTATTCAGGTTCCCCTTTCTGTCCCCTCTCCCTTGCTTCTCTGTCTCAGGGGCTGCTCAAGTGGATCTGGTTGCACAGCTCACAACAGCAGTTGTGTTTTGCCTGAGTTTAAGTCCTCCTCAAAATAGTGTTTCCAATAGGCCCAGAGTATTTCTGATTTGGAGGGGCACTTTGAGCTGGAAAATATAATTTTTTGGCTTGAAGAAAAAATTTTAAAGACTTATAAAAATTCCCAGAAGACTCTTTGGACATCAACTAGCTGTTACCAAAGAACATTGTGCAAATGAATCAGAAACATATGGATTAAGTTCCCCCTGAATTAAACATGGGTTTCACACATGAAGAGGGTGGGAGCAAGGGTTGGTGTGGAGAAGAGCATGACAAAAAGATTTCACATCTTTGTTAAATCAAAACCATTTGAAAAATCCATTTTTAGAAAGAATAAAAACACTACTTATACTTCAATTCATCTTGATTTGAAATGTTGTTTATTCTAGTTTAGAGAGCTCTTCCTTGACCTTGGTCTTCAAAAATGACCTAATAGGTCAGACAGAAAACATTGTTTTCCTGGGCTTCTTTTATACAATTTCATTGGGTTCCATTCATCAGCTTTGGTGGTGACTGTTCTGTAACTATTATCTCTCTTCAGGAATAAAGTTCAGGAAGCATTTTCCATAATCACGATCTAGTGGCATTTTCTAACCATGGTAACTTCTCCAGTGGACTTTGAAAAAATTAAGGAAAATGCATCATTATTTGGCAATTGGGAAACAGACCTGCACTTAAGACTCGTAGTCTCAGCATGGAGCAGAATGTTAAGCAAAAAAGGGATGGTCTCTACTCACTTCTTGATTCATTTTAATAGCAATTACAGTAAAAACAAACAAACAAGAAAGTGACCTTGATAACTTTCCCTGCATTTAGCCAAGGTCAAGTCCAACTTACATTCTTTTCTAAAAATGCTGCTTTGTCAACCAGCCAAGGACAAAGGAAGGTTGAGTCCAACTATATATCTTTTAAAATCTTGGGAATGTTTTAACAAGGAGAGAAAATTTTCTCATAATTACTATATAAGATGTCTGAATTCAATGCCTGCTATGCTCCTGGAGTTTGAAAACAGTGAACTGTCCTTTAATCATAAGTTTTTCCTTATTTATTCCATGAATCTACTTAGCAAACACTTCTTCTAACAAAAAATGTTAATGCAAATCAATGTCAAAGTCTGACAAATTGGCATTTTTACCATCTTAATGCAGGTGAAGGAACTCATTTCTACAATTGGAATGTAAAGTCACCAAACTCCTTACAACACTGGCTTTTCCCGCCATCTACCCTGTCCATTTCTCCCACTTCTCCACCCTTTTCTTACAACTTTCTCAAGTCCACCACAGGCCCACTGGCCTTCATTCTGTTCTTAAAACACATGAGCTACTCAGCCATAAAAAAGAATGAAATCATGCCATTTGCAACAACATGGATGGACTTAGAGATTATCACACTAAGTGGAGTAAGCCAGACAAAGACAAATATCATACGTTTTCACTTATATGTGGAATCAAAAAAAATGATACAAATGAACTTATATACAAAACAGAAATAGACCCATCGACATAGAAAACAAACTTATGGTTACCAAAGGGGAAAGGGGGGAAAGGGATAAATTAGGAGTTTGGGATTGACATATACACACTACTATACATAAAATAGATAACCAGCAAGGTCCTACTGTATAGCACAGGGAACTATACTCAATATTTTGTAATAACCTATAAAGGAAAAGAATCTGAAAAAGCATAGATATAAAATATATGTATAACTGAATCAATTTGCTGTACACCTGAAACTAACACACCACTATAAATCAACTATAATTCAATGTTAAAAATTTTTTTAAAACCACATGAGCTTCTGCCCATCATGGGCCTTGACAAGGTCCACTCCCTCTGCCTAAACATCGGGCCCTCACATCTTGGCACACCTTGCTCTTCTCACCATTCCAGTCTCTGTTCAAGTGCCCATTTTTTGCCCCAGTTATTCCACAATCTAGTTAACTGTTTATTTTCTCTCTTAGCAAATTATCACTCTCAGAAGTTATCTCATTGCTACATTTATCTACCAGTTTATTTCTGTCTCTCCCACAAGCTGTGGGCTTCATGAAAGTAAGGGCCTTATCTGGCTTGTTCACTACTCTACCCTTAGCTCCTAGGACAGGAACTTGCCCAGAGTAGGCACTCAATAAATATTTGTTAAATGGATGGATGAATAAATAATGAATGAGCCAGGCTATTCATAACGATTGCTATCAGTGTCCTATCCGGATCACTTTACCAGTTCTGTTCATCCCCACTTGCTGTGTGGTTCAGGCTGCTAAGGGCTCATGCCTGCATCTCCTCTGGAGGACTGCCCTTGGGCATCTGGAACCCCTTACCTGTAGGGAGTTTACTGTCCCCCTGAGGCATCCCATAGACAATGACTGACTGTGCGTGAGGGCAAAAGCCCAGCTTTCACGTAAAACAAACTCTCGGTGGTGCCATTCACACACCAGAGCTCCTTGCTGGATCAGACTGAAGCTAGACTCTACCTGAATACTTGTCTTTGCTGAGTTTTTTCCCATTTCCTGTCCTTCTTCCTTTCCCTTTCTTCCTCAATAAATAACTTTTCCCCGAATCCCTGTCTCAGGCTCTGCTTCTAGGAAACCCAACCTAAGACAAGCCATAAATAAAAGCTCATGAAGTCAGCATTTCCTCCCTGATAATAGTAGGTAGTGGCCAGTTAATATTCAATATGTGTTTATAAACAATTGCACTGTGTGTTCTGAATGCCACTGGGGAGAGGGAAGGTGTGGCTTTTACAACAGTGGTCCAGGAGTCCTTGTAGTTATTGACAAGGACTCACTTATTCATTTCCACACCATCCTTTGTCTGTAGACTACATTAATGATATGCCTCATACAAATATATACCAAGAATGACAAATGCATATGCATGTTGTGTAACTAAAATTCACTTTATTACATAACATTCAATTTAGGGTAAGTGTTGGTCACTTTAGATTCATCAATTTTAATACCCTTAGGTATGTAAGTTTTATTAATGTTAAAGAGAGACCCTGATACTTTTAAAAGGTGGGTATCATTGATTTAGAAAATACAGTACCAAAGCAAAAGAAAGGGAGAACACTGTGTCTAAAGAATCAACCTAAGGACCCAGGGTCAAATTCCAAGAAAAAGTTGCCTTCTCTGCCTTAGAATCTCTCCCCCCACCTATTTTCTTTAACATTTTCATTTAGTTTTCTTATCACCTGAAGTTGCATAATTTGGAAATTTGTTTGAACTAATGAGCATCTCATTTTGAAATGCTAATATCTTTGGGAGGGTTAGGGGTCAGCAACTCTCCCCAATTTAGTAAGAAATTGCCAAACCACTGATTCAACAAATATTTATTGAGAATTCACTATGTATAAGGCACTAAGCTTATCTAGCCAGGGATACAAAGTTTCATAAAGAACAGTTCTTTCCCCTTAGAAATGGAGAGACAGAGGGAGAGAGAGAGAGAGAAAAGCTTTTTTCTTACCATCTGGCTAAAATGAAAATAATTGAGAACAGTGAAAGAACAAAGCTGGAATTGAAGAAATTCAATGACGCTGGAAACAAGCTAGTGGGGGGCATGAAATGGGGATTGGGGAGGTTAGAACCATATAAAAGCATGAGCAGGTGAAAAAGAGAGGTTCCAGGAAATGAAGATGACAAAAGAAAATTGGTGTAGTCAGAAATGTTGGCTGAGTCATCATACAAGGGCAAAAAACTCTCTCCTCCCTCTCACCACTGTACCATGTAGCCCTTTGACTTTACATGCAGGCTGATACCATTGTTGAGCTCCCTTAGGTGTGAAATAAATGTTATTGACCTACAACAGGACTCCAATCACTCACTTCAGTTACCTTTGCAGAAGGCAATGCTGTTTTTCAGACCTACTTATTAGTATGTATCTTAACATTCAATTCAATCTATAGAGCACTAGTTCTGTGTCCGCAGGCTTGTGGTGATACTATTCATTAAAGACGACACTATTCATTAAAGATGAGCTATGATTTGGGAAATAGGCCAGCATTTTTCCCTATGAAGTAACTTTTGTATTGGCTAATAAACACTCCCATGTTCAACACAGGAAGGTTTTGTTAGCACATATACCTCATTGGCTTTTAGATTCTATCTGGACGTTTGAGGGGAAAGTTAGACAATCTCAAAAGAGATTGTCATCTGTTATACACCAAGTGCAATGTTATGTGCAGGGGGCGCGAAGACATATTAGTTAAACACCTCACTTCTAGGAAATCAAACATTGGGATTCCAAAGAAGTAATGATTAATTCTACCTAGTCAAATCAGGAAAGGTCTCAAGAAGGAGAGGATGTTGTCTTTAAAGGAAAAGTAGGTGGAAAAGGAGGTAAAGATATCCCAGGTAGCTGGAAAAGCCTGTGCAAAGATACTGAAATAGGAAAGTGTATGACCTAGTGGGGGAAGTGAAGAGATTAGTAAAGCTGAAAAGAAATGCCTGCACACCCCTTCATGTGTTTAGGGCCACTGGTCATTTGGGTATACTGTTTTGTGAAGTGCCTACTCAAATCTCAAGTCTTCTGCCTAGTCTACTATTGAGTCATTTGCCTTTTCTTTATTGATGTATAGGAGCTCTTTATATATTAAAGATATGATTCCTTTACCCAGGTATATATTATATATATAATATATATATATATAGTATATATCTTCCTGTCTATGGGTTTCCCTTTCTCTCTCAAAAGTGTCTTTTGAAAGGCTTAACAGCCAATTTACCAACTTTTCCCTTTAGGCTTAGCACTTTTGGGGTATTGTTTACAAAAAATTTTCATAACCACACTATTCATAATTGCCAAAAGTTATAAGCAACCCAAATGTTCATCAGTGTAGACTGGCTAAATAAATATCCTTCAGTGGAATATTATACAGTGATAAATATGAATCAACTTCAACCACATGTACATATGGATGAAACAAACATAATGTTAACTGACATAGTAAAGTACATACTCTATAATTACATCTATGTAAAGTTCACAAAAAAGGCAAAACTAATCTATGAGATTATATGTCAGGACAATGGTTACCCCTGCAGGGGTAGTGACTGGGAAGGACCTTGAGGGGCTTTTGGGTGCTGGTCGTATTCTGTTTCATGATCTGGTTGCTAATTTCATGGGAATAAAGTTTTTATAAGAATTCATCAAGTAGCACACATTTTTTTCTACACTTATGTTATACTTCTATAAAATTATTTACATTTAAATATACAAGAAAAAAAAAAAAACACCTGAGGGAGAGTAGTGGCAAAAAAAAATTAGACTGGAAGAAACAAAATGATCTAGAATTTGAAGATCCTACTAAGAAGTTTGGAGAGTTTTAATGAGTTTTAAGATCTTTAAGTTAGGCTTTGGAAAGACAGACTTGCTGTGTAGAGGACTGAGATGAGTGTGGATGTGATGGGAGGCAATGAGACCCATTTGGAAGCCCTATGACAGCCCAAGAGAGACATGAGGAATCCTGATGGGAAGAAAAGGCAGTGGCAATGGATAGAGATGACCTTGGATCTTCTCACCAAATGTTTCTTTAAAATCCACTCACCAGTGTCATAAGACCAGAAGCACCTGCCCAAAGTGTGGGGGGCAAAGCCCTACAAATCTTTGACAGATGTTGAGTTTTCAAACAGTGAGAAACCTTGATAAACAAACCTCTCTCCTGGATTTATTAAGTCCAAGCCTTTTTGTCTGGCTCTTGTCTTGGATTGTAAGACATGAGTGCTAATACAAATCCACATATGGATCAGTGGAAAGTTATAGAACTGACGCAATATTGTTTGACACATTTTTCCTTACCCCCACTCTCCCCTGCATACTCTTCAAGTCCTCTTGCTGGGTGGTTTCTCCTTGTCTCCTTAATTCCCTCCTCTGTCTGCATGCTCGTTAGGAGAAAGAGTGATTCCTTTTCTTGGAAATGAGGAGCTCTGGAAGGAGCAGCTGCACGGGAAGCTCAGGTAGGGAGCATGGCTCAGACAGTGCCATGAAATCTTCCACAGGTGCTGGGGCAGGACCACATTGATGCCACATGCGGGCAACATGGCGTGGTGCACACACCTTGCTACCATTTGTGTCCCCTTCATTATGCTCACCAGCAAGTATTTATTGGGCCTCTCTGGCTGAGCCACACATTCAATTGTATGCTTCATGGCAAAGAGCAGGAAGGAAGCATGAAACCTATCCCCACAGCTGCAAGTGAAATCAAAATCAAAAGACCTAGTGTGCACCCCACTCCATCCTGCCTCAGGCCCTGGAAGAGTAGACTCTGCCCACCAAGGATTCCCTGAAGAAAAAGAAAAACTTAAACACAGCCTCTCCAAGAGCAGAACCAAAAACTAAGGAGAGACAAAGATTTTCTGGTCAAACAATTGGCTTTGGTTTCCTAACCTTTCTTTTATGGTATGTTCTCTTCTCAAGGTCTCTCTTTGGAGCTGATATCCTCATACTCTTTTCTAGATTTTATATGAGAAGGTTTCTCTTTATATATTCCTTGAACTCTCTCTGTTTTGTGCTTGCCACCTTATGAAAAGGCAACTGACATGGTCCAAAACCAATTTCAAATTTCACGTCCCTGAGTTTAATGTATGGCTCTTTCCTGAAAAGTCAAGATGTCAGAATCAACCCTACCCAGAAAAAAACCAGCAACCTTGGCCCAATGTAAGTCTTCTCCACCTGTCTTTTCTGAAGGAGTACAATCCATGCAGAGCATTGTTCAGCCTCAAAGGCTGGACAAAAGCACCATCACTTTCTTACATGAGAAAATATGGCCTTTCCCACTGACCTGGGAAAATTCCTGAGTCTAACTCAAGTCACGTGCTGACAGTTCCAGAGCAGTAGCAACATAATAGTGATTTAGAAGCCATGAGAAGGAAGGCTTCTCTCAGGCCAGGTTAAGCCTTCAAAGTTCCCAGGACTTAACAGTTGCCAATTCGCTCGTGAAATAACACACCTCTCTTTTTTTTCTAGCCAAAGAGTCATAAGGACCGCTATTCATTTGCTGGGCATCCACTTAATTAATTGCTTCTGAGAAGTAAGCTTTGAGTGGCCATTTATCTCATCTACCACAGTGGTGTCAATGATTGTTCCCTCAAGAAATATACCTATGTCTCACTGAGGTAAACTCTTAATTTCCAGAGAATATAGAGAGTTGTATTTGCAAGCCAGGCCTTGAGCTAGTCATCTACACTTGGAATATTATTGGCATTTCTGTCTTGGGATGAAAATGGTACTAGAAGTTTTCCCATCTTTTCCTCCCTCCTGTTGCACAGTTATGTGAAGTCTTGCCTACATCATCTTTTGAACTGGCCGAAGTCATATGTAGAAGTGTTTCTTAGACACTTCCACCAAAGTTGTCCTTTTAGCATAAGAGAACATTGTACGCTGGGAAAACTGGACAGCTACATGTAAAAGAATGAAATTAGAACACTCCCTAACACCATACACAAGAATAAACTCAAAATGGATTAAAGACCTAAATGTAAGGCCAGTTTGACTCCATCAAACTCTTAGAGGAAAACATAGGCAGAACACTCTATGACATAAAATCATATCAAGATCCTTTTTGACCCACCTCCTAGAGAAATGGAAATAAAAACAAAAATAAACAAATGGGATCTAATGAAACTTAAAAGCTTTTGCACAGCAAAGGAAACCATAAACAAGACCAAAAGACAACCCTCAGAATGGGAGAAAATATTTGCAAATGAAGCAACAGACAAAGGATTAATCTCCAAAATTTACAAGCAGCTCATGCAGCTCAATATCAAAAAAACAAACAACCCAGTCCAAAAATGGGCAGAAGACCTAAATAGACATTTCTCCAAAGAAGATATACAGATTGCCAACAAACACAGGAAAGAATGCTCAACATCATTAATCATTAAAGAAATGCAAATCAAAACTACAATGAGATATCATCTCACACCGGTCAGAATGGCCATCATCAAAAAATCTAGAAACAATAAATGCTGGAGAGGGTGTGGAGAAAAGGGAACCCTCTTGCACTGTTGGTGGGAAAGTAAATTGATACAGTCACTATGGAGAACAGTATGGAGGTTCCTTAAAAAACTAAAAATAGAACTACCGTATGACCCAGCAATCCCACTACTGGGCATATACTCTGAGAAAACCATAATTCAAAAAGAGTCATGTACCAAAATGTTCATTGCAGCTCTATTTACAATAGCCAGGACATGGAAGCAACCTAACTGTCCGTCAACAGATGAATGGATAAGGAAGATGTGGCACATATATACAATGGAATATTACTCAGCCATAAAAAGGAACGAAACTGAATTAATTGTAGTGAGGTGGATGGACCTAGAGACTGTCATACAGAGTGAAGTAAGTCAGAAAGAGAAAAACAAATACCGTATGCTAACACATATATATGGAATCTAAAAAAAAAAAAATGGTCATGAAGAACCTAGGGGCAAGACGGGAATAAAGATGCAGACCTACTAGAGAATGGACTTGAGGATACAGGGAGGGGGAAGGGTAAGCTGGGACAAAGTGAGAGAGTGGCATGGACATATATACACTACCAAACGTAAAATAGATAGCTAGTGGGAAGCAGCCACATAGCACAGGGAGATCAGCTCGGTGCTTTGTGACCACCTAGAGGGATGGGATAGGGAGGGTGGGAGGGAGGGAGATGCAAGAGGGAAGAGCTATGGGGACATATGTATATGTATAACTGATTCACTTTGTTATAAAGCAGAAACTAACACACCATTGTAAAGCAATTATACTCCAATAAAGATGTGGAAAAAAAAAAAGAGAACATTGTACTACACCAGAGATCTGAAGGGTGAACTCATTATAGTCCACCATCATTGCAACTTTTTTCTTTGAAATCTCATATTTATCTTGAAAGTTCATGTAGTATTTATATACCGCTCTAAATTATCTGTGCCCTCTTTCAATATAAAACTAGTTACAAATTGTGTAACACCACCTTCAGGTGATGCTCTAGGAATCTGCATCAGGTTCTATTCTGTAGATAGTCTTCCATGGCTTTGAGAAGCAATGGACAAATTTTATAAGATCCTTTGAAAAAAGGACATAATAAAACATGTTAACCAATGTTAGTTTGTTGAATTGAGTTTACAGAGACATGCTTATAAGATGTCACATACAGATTGAAGTAAAAGAAAAGATACAGAGGGGCAGAGACAGAGAATAAATGAATGAATGAAAGGAAAATGAGAGATGATCCCTTGCCCCCTTCTTTGGGAGAAAAAAAAGAAGATTCTGTATTTCACTCCCCTGTTGAAACATCAGGATGGAATAGAACTTTGAATTCAAGTAGGTGGCTGGTTCTTCAGTGTCTGTAAACCCAAGACTAAATCTGCAGGTCATTTTATCTCTTGTCTCTTTCTGGGACAAACTACCATGATCTCATCAGGGAAAACCTGCAGCCAGGTTTTCCAGCACTTCAGCCAGCACTTCAGTAGTGGGCAACTTCATACTTACCATCCTAATTCATCCCCAAAGTCCTTTGGACAATCTTGTCTGGTAAGTATGGAAGAAAGGCAACTGTCATAACACAAAAGTGGGTTTCCACCTAGTCAAAAGAAGTCAGCATGGAATTTAGGATGGAGTTTATCTTGGGTCCTGGAAGACTCTAGGTCTACTTGGTATTAATCATTGTAGTAGTAACATGGTCTAGCAAAATCTGTGTCTAGGTTCATATGGGTCATTCAAAGCTGTGCACAGACCTCAGTAGCACAGAGCCCGGTTCATATATACATTACCTGAGGTCCTATTGTTTTCCCAACTTCTATTAAGTCCCTCCAGCCTCTTCTCCTAAACAAAGACTTGGAGGGAATAAAATCCACACCTACTTGAGGTGTTTGCCCTCCCAGAAAGTCCAACTGTAATGTCTCAAAATCTCTGCAATGCTCATGCTTCACTTCTTTCTTTCTTCCTTCCTTCCAGGCCCAAGATGAAGATTCACATGGAAGTAATTTATTGAGGAAGAAAAAATGAGAGTAAGGGAAGCCGGACAGGGAAAGGGAAGCAGAATTAGGGTGTGGCCTCAGCTGAAGTCTGGCCTCAGTCTTATCCCACTGGGAGCTCTGGAGCATGGATTGCTCCACAGAGTTGCCCCCTGCCCTTTTTGAGGCAAAAGGTCCTTTTGTGCCCCTGCATCAGTCAAGCATTGGCTGTGGGCCACACACAGGGGCAGAAGAGTTGCTTAACTTCCCAGGCAATTCTAGGCTAGGCAACTCCCATTTGGCCAATGGCAATTCTCCAGAGAAAGAGGCAGCTGTAAGCCATTAATAGCTAATGCTCATAGCACGTGGGATATGGGAACACCAGCCTGGCAAAGGAGAATTGGGTGGGTCAGCAATAGCATCCCTATACTTACCTATCCTGATTCATTTCAAAAGATATTCTTCTGGACAAAATTTGGACCCCTAATGCTTGCTTTAAAACAATTCAAATGGAGAAGAATATAATAATATACTAATCCACAGTATTTATTAAGAGCCTACTGAGTATCAGGTACTTTTCTAAATGTATCATGTTTACAATAAACCTAAGAGGCAGGCACTATTATTACTCACATCTTCCATACAAGAAAATGGAGGGACAGAGTAATTAAAGAACAAAGCAAGCTAGTAAGTGGCAGAGCCAGAATTAGCACCCTACCCTCTTAATTCTGCATTAAACTGCCCCTTGCTTGTTGCCACAGGGTAGCAGCAACAGAGAGAAAACAAGAAGCTCAGAGCTAAAGCAGAAAATTTCACTTATATAAGATGTCACGCCCAACTAGGTGAGAGAAAAACCTTTTAAATGATGAATATAAAAGCTTAAGCACAGTTAAGACTCATTTGTGTGGGGGTGGATTTCAGAAACGTGTCAGTTTTATCTATTGGGTTGATGTTCGTTCACCATTTGAACTTTCATCGTTTAAATCCCATGGAAGTGCAGTTGCATAAGACATGACCCTATGCCAAATGAAATAATAACTTTTTTTAAACTTTTGTTAAGCACATTCTGTGTGCCAGGCACTGTTCTCAGCAGTTAACATGGGTTATATTATGTAATCCTCACAACCATGCCATGTGGCAGCCCCATTTTCAGATAAAGAAACTGAGGCACTAATATGTCCAAGGGCATATAACTAGAAAGCATCAGGGCCAGGTTTCAGAGTAAGTAATCTGGCTGTGGATCTTCTGTTCCTAACTTCACTCTGTTGCCGCCAGAGGAGTTGTGGAAGGTCAGAGCTAGAAGTCATGTTGGAAGGCCAACTTTCCCAATTTAGAGATGAGGAAACTGAGGCCCAGAAAAAGGTGGTGACTTGCACAAAGTCACATAGACCCAGGACTCTCAATTTTCCTAACAGTATTTTCCATATTTTGACAGTTTTGCTCCCCCAAATTACATAAACACAGAAATAGTATCATTTACTTGCCAGTAGTTCAGGGGTGTGTTTTTAAATGTTTGAAGTCTCTTTCTAAGGCAAGAAAGAAATATTAGTCTGTCTAGCCTAGGAAAAAACTACTCCCTATCCCTAGTGACTGTTATGAGATATGGTAACTCATGTAAACCTATGTGATGTGACTATCAAGTTGCTATTCTATCTTCTGGTGGAAACCTGCAAACTCCAGTCTGGGAGTACATCCCTTTAGGGAAGGAAAAGGAAAACAAGAATTGATATTTGTTAAATATCTGCTAGATGCCAAAGCCAGTGGCTCTAGGCATGCTATGTAAATTATCCATTAAAACAATCTTTAGAATCAGAATATGTATCAGTTAGCACTTGCTGCAGAACTCACCTAAATTTTAGTGGCTTAAGATGTAACAATTTATTATTGCTGATGAGTAGCTGGGTCGCTCTGGGGATTCATGCCAGGCTGAACTGATTTCAGTTGAGTTCACTCATGTTCCTGGATTGGCTGGGGACTGGCTGGTAGAGGATGCCTTCAGCTGGGATGGCTCATTTCTGTTCCACCTCCTACTAAAGGATATTCCTGGCTTTTTCACATGGCAAGGGCAGAAGAGAGCAAGCAGAAGCATATGAGGCCTCCAAGGCCTAGGATCAGAATGGGCGCATCGTCCCTTGGATGCCATTCTATTGGCCAAAGCACAGTCATGAGGCTGGCCCAGGTTCAAGGGGGCATGGGAAAGATTCCACCTATTGATGAAGTGAGCTGCAAGATCACATTGTCAACGGTATGGATATAGAAAGTGATAGAAAATTGGAGACATCTTTGCAATCAATCTACCACAAATATTCTGGAATATTCCAGATCATTTAAGTTGTATATTTTCCCTCAAAAGTATATCTCTTTCATATGAAGACATTTGAGTTCCCTTTGTGTCACTTTCAGAAAACTTCAGGAAAGCTGCCACCGGGTTTTAAGATGGCATACAGAATTTTCAATTTATCCATGACCATCTATTCCCACCAAAAGTCTTTGGGCTCTCATTCTAAATAACAGCAAGAGAGAGCTAAATCTATCTCCCCTCTCCCTACCCACTATATCACTTATTGTTTGAAAAAAAGAGGCAACTAGATAGGAAACATTCTATGCCTGAGTTTCCAGCTGGATTTGGTAAGAAACCAGCCCAACGACTAAGGATCCTCCCAAGGGAATACCTATGGCTTCAACCAAAATGAAGCACATCTTTTTCTGGTGTTTCGTTTTGCAACTAGAAAAGAAAGACACATTAGAAAGAAGAAAACAAAAACCTCTAAATCAGGGATCACAAATAGTTTTTATCACATATGCCAACTCCAGCTGGTTAGTGGAAGCTGCCAGGAGTGCTATGTTGAAAAGGAATATTAGGCCTTGGGCAGTTTTAATAAAATTAGTTAACTGCAAGAATTTTCCAGCTAATAGAGATAGATCTTGATGAAGTAGTGCCTTTATCCTAATTCACACTAAGATGAAACAAGAGTCGAGCAGTGACTGATTCCCACCATTAGGTTCAACAGGATAAGCTGACCCTCATCTCCTGGACCTCTCTCCCAATAATTCTTTCTCACAACTTCCAGCTGGACTATTTTTGAGAAAGGCAAATACAGCAGGGTTTCAATCAGCTCTTGGGTTTTATCCTGGTTAATCCAAAGATAAATACATGGGCTTATACCAAATCCAAAACCAGGAGAAATGATCAAAAATACAAAAATTTCAAGAGCACCACTGCAGAATACACCCTCTCTTCGCTCACACCACGCTTCCACTTACATGTTTCTCAGTATAACGTCATCCACCTACTGAGTCAAGAAGGATCTGAGGCCAGACCCTGATGGCCAGGGTCTGCTTGAAGAAGACACATCTCAGACCCAGAACAAGGCTTATCAACATGGTGCAATCTATATAACATGGCGCAGTGAAAAGGTCCAAAACCACGAGGGTTCAAATTTTGCTTTTGGCCTTTGCCATTATGCAAGTATTAACATCCTTCCCATAGTCTCAAAAGAGATACAATATATCCATCTGAGAGATTGGGTGAGAATTAAATGAACTATTATGTAAAGCACCCAGATTAATAACTAGCACATAGTTGAGGCCCCTAAGTATAGCTATTATTAGCCATAGCAAGGATTTATTCAGTTTCTATCATATGCTAGGAACTATGTTCCATGCTGTGTGTAAGGAGAAAAGAAACAAAACATAAAGACCTGCTTTTTACCTTTGGGAAATACAGAGTCTATCTGGGAGTCAAGGCGAATACGCATGAAATAAATGAGAACTGTGGAGAACAGTATATTAAATGCTCGAGAAAACCCTGAGAATCCTGGGAGTCTAGGATCATTGCTTCTATTTCTTGCCAGAAAAATAAATTAGTTTCTTAAATATGTTGACAGTTCCATTCTCTTAAGACAGTTATTGGAGGTGAGAAGCATCCAAACTTGTTTCATCTGAGCCTTGAACATTTTTATTTGTACTTTGAGTGCCACCAAATCATTTTATATGACAAATATAAAGGATAGCCCATTGTTAGCTAAAGAGAATGAGGCCACTACCTATCACCCTGGTGCCCCATCTTTTACTTTCCATATCATCAACCTCCTGTCATCTGGCAGACCATGGGTTCTCAATGAGGCAGAATAAAAGTGACAACAGGCCAAGACCTGACGCTTTCCAGATTTTTCCCTAGATGCCAATGCTTCTGAGTAATCACCCTTTCTTTCCATTACTGAGATGCCATTGTGCAGGCAGAGCATGTTCTCAGTTGCCTACAGTAGGCTAGTGGCAGGGATATATCGTTCAAAGATAACTCATGTCTTATTAAATGTCAAAACTCAACTCACGTGATTCAGCCACTGCCTCACCCAGTTGCAGGCTAGTAAATTCATCTGGGCTAACACCTCTATGAACATTGGGAGGGAAGGTGATCATCAAGCCCCACCAAAGAGCAGGAAACAATGACCAAACTGTGGAGATGAAGGCCTTTGTCAGGTCATAAAACAGCAGTGATTGCAATTAAATGCTGATAAAAAATGAAAAAGTCTCTTGTTGCTGGAGGTCAGGTGCTAGAACAAAGTACAACTCTTTCTGAGAAGCTTGGAAAAGATATGCCTCTGAACTGTGCTTGTGTGAAGATAGATTCATCCATCCTTGTTGTGGACACCTTAGAGGAAGCAACAGTATAGAGCCATAGAGGACTGAGAGAACACACAAAACGTGAGTATTCCTTTTTGAGGTGCAACCTCCCAGGCTCACGTGGCTCCCCCAGCAGATGGCTGCCCTTGAATGATTTCCCCAGCCAGACTGTGATGTGGATGTTGATGGTGAGACAGCAAATCCCACTATTATTTGCTTGTCACAAGAGTCAAAAAACAAGACAAAAAAGAGAAAATCTGCCCAAAGTTAACAGGAGTAAACATTCAGAAATCTTTGGAACATAGGTTTTTAGAATAAAGTCTAGGTGTTCTTTACTCTAAGATGATACTTAGGTTGTCTTAATCCAAACACGCAAGGAGAATGGAGGTGGCAGTAAATGCGTTTCTAGAAAAGGTTTTCCAAGGGTCTTTGCAGTCTAAAATATATCTTCTCTAACGACTCGCCCCCAGACCCAGGATATGTATGAGTTGTGCATGGGTGGCTGTGCATGTTTCTGTATTGACAGTCATAAATGCATGTGATTTTTCTTTTTTTTTTTTTTTTTTGATCAAAGGGAATTTTTTTTATTTTCTTTTTTATGCAGTTGGTATTTCCTTTGTTATACAAACAGATCACTGAAGAAACTGGCTCGAGTTTATCTTCAAACCCAACAATCAGTCTCAGCATTACAAGCTGCTTATACTATGAGGGGTGCAAGGGAAGTGGGTCTGACTGACTCAGCATCCCTTGCTCCTTTAAGGGAACAGTGGACAAAACTGTCCACACTTTACAGTTCTTTTTCTCTAACCCTCTCCTTTCTATTAAGCCTGTAGAGGCAACTTTACATAAGGTAAATGTGAATATGATGTGTTCCACTGTATATAAGTTATTCACAGTCTTGCCATCTCTTTACCCATAGATGGTAAATTCTGAATTGTTTTTATTTGGCTGCACTTAACATTTGTGTGCATACTTAGCTTAGTATATTATTTTTCCATGATTTTTATAAGATCGAGAGTCTCTTATTTGACTTTTGTATTCTCCTCTATCATTTTCCTGTATTTTCTTTTTTATCCTTCTAGTTTCATCAGAGTTAATATACTCTATCTTTCTTTCTTTCTTTTTTTCTTTTTTTTTTTTTGTACATTGCTCTTCTCAGTGGTTAAGGAAGTGACAAGAAATATATAGGGACTCAATAAGCACTAACAAAATAACAAGTTAAAATAAAGTTGAAAACTCAGATCAGACCAGATATAATTCAATATTCCTAAATGACTTAGACAGTGGTTTCCAAAAGTTGGTCATGAGCTGAATAAATCAAAATAATCAGGGGGTCTTATAAAAATACTAAGTCCCAGATTTCAGCCTGTAGTAACCAAATGGAAACTCTGGGAGAGAGGCCCAGATGCCCCCAAATTTTAAAGTTCCCCCAAGTGATTCTGACACAAATTTCTCAGATAGATGATAGCTTTAGGTCTTACAACAAATGGATTAATAATTATGTCCCCTGTAGGAAACAGCACTAGACAGTGAGTGGGGGAATTTGGGCCAAGGTCATCCTCTGCCTCTGAGAAGCTCTGTATCCTGTATTCTTCGTTTCCCAAGTTCGGGCTGGGAAACAGCAGCATCAGTAGCTCCTGGGAGCTTGTTTGAAATGCAGTATCTCAGGCCCTACTTCACCTACTGCATCAGGATCTGTGTTTTAACAAGATCTCCAGGTGATTCCTGTGCAGCTTGAAGTTGGAGAATTGTCCAGACCAAGACATTCAGCTTTCCCTGGGTTTCATTTGGAAACAGATGGACTTGAGCCAGATGGTTTCTACGTCATCCTCCAGCCCTACCATTGCATGATGACCCTCAGAGTGAAGATGCAAAGGGGAAATACGATAGAAAGGTCTGGATAGGATGCCAGAAAAAAATTAAGATTAAATAGATACACACATTTCTTTTTTTTTGAACTTTAGAATTTTATTCATTTTTTTATACAGCAGGTTCTTATTAGTTATCCATTTTATACCTATTAGTGTATATATGTCAATCCACACACACTTTTATAGCAAACATTTGTCTAAGAAAAATCCATATCCCATGATATACACACCGTCATCTGAGACCATGAGGACATGGTCAGTCCCTTGCTGGGGATGGGAAACTGAGGAAATGAGGAAGGTTGTGGACAACCCGAAGTCCCAGGGCAAGTCCAGGGGAGAGGAAGGACTGGAATCCAGGTGTCTCCACTCCCAGCCCTGGACCACCCTGTCTTGTTGTCTCAGCTGCATCAGGAAAAATTAAGAAAACAAGAGCAGGACATAATAACAAAGACAGCAGGTGTTTATAGGGGGTGGTATATGGACATGGCTCCTCAACTCCATCCTGGAGCCACTTTAGTCCTTGGATTATTATTTCAACATTAGGGCCCCTATATTCTGACAACCATCCTTCTTTCCCACATCTCCAGCCCTGTTCGATTTCTTTTTAGGGAGCCAATGTCAAAAGAATATACTCTTCTAGTTCCCAAGAGTCATATTTCATGAATCCTGATGGGCACCCTTCCTTTCCAGATTCCAGACCTTAGTCTCCTGTCATTTATTCTTTGCTGGGCTCTCTAGATAAGTTATGTGTATTCCTTATTATAAGGTTCCCATGTCAGGAATTCAGACATTTATACACAGAGCTAAATACAAATATAGATTCATTTATTCTTTCTAATTCCACAAGAAATTTATAAACATTAATAACATTCAAACATTACATAAACATGCAAAATAAAAAGTGAATTTTCCTCTTCTCACAGGCCCCCAGAAACAACCACTGCCAACAGAGTGGCCTTCTCCATTGTTTTTAATTTTTCTTATGCATAACATTTTAAAAAGCAGGGTCATATCACACAAACTATTTTATAACTTGCTTTCTTGACTTTACATCTCTTGGTCATCTTTCCAAGTCAAGTTATAGTGGCCTTTCTTCTTCCTTCTAATATCTGCAAGGCACTCCAGCATTTTCCCAACCATGGATCTGTCAGTGGACACTCGGATTATTTCTAGTTTTCCTCTGTTCCAAACTACACTGCACATTAGAATATCTAACACCAGGAGCTACACGTGAAACAGCAAGGTCTTCGGTTTATTTCACTTGCTGACTGTTGGTTTTTCTCTCACTGCATCTTTGGTCTCCCGTTGTGATAATGGTGGTAGCAGAAGACTAGATTTATTGGAGGGTTCAAAGATTATAGAATTATGACTCCCACTGTCAGAATCCTGCATGGACTCTCACTGGGGTCCCTCTTTCCTAAGGGAGCCCCTTGCCCATATATATGCCATCCACCCCCCACATCCTTGCCTCTTAAGTGATGGGGAGCTGTGCTTCATTCTATAGGGCTCAGGTGCTGTCACTGGGACAGTCAGCAATACAGACAAAGTCACCAATCTTGAAGAGTCTTTAGTCTAGGAAGGATACTAGAGAAGTAAACAGAGGAACAAAAATTTCAGATGGAGACATGGTATGAAGAAAATATTACCAGGTATTGAGATAGAGAATAACTGAATGGGAGAAGGGAAGGGAATTTTTCAAAACCTTTTTTGAACAGATAAGATAATCACATGGTTAAAAATTCTAATGTATTTTAGAGATTATTCCATTTTGGCATGTAGATTCTTTTTGATAACTGCATAGGATTTCACTATGTGGATGTACTATAATTACACAGCCAGTCCTTTACTGATAGACGTTTAGGTCATTTCCAATCTTTTACCAACCAATGTTGTAATGAAGTATCCTGGACATGTGTCATTTTACACATATGCAAGTACGTCTACAGAATAAGTTCCTAGCTGTCAATTCACTGGGTCAAAGGGGACTTATAATTTTGATAGATATTGCCAAGTTGTAGGGCAGGGCTCAGCAAATTTTTTCTATAGAAAAAGTAAAAGTAAATATTTTCAGCTGTACAGTCCAGACAGTCTCTGTTGTTACTACTCAAGTGTGCCATTGGAGCACAAGAGCAACCATAGAACAACCAAAGAAATCAGCATGACTTAGTTCCAATAACATTTTATTTAAGGACATGGAATTTGAATTTTATATAATTTTTACATGACACACAATATTATTCTTTTGATTTTTTTTCAACTATTTAAAAATGTGAAAACTGTTTTTAGCTCATGGGCAGTACAAAAACAGGCATCAGGCTGGATTTCACTCACAGGCTGTGGTGTGCTGACCCCTGCCATTTACATTACGCGCCGCTATACTTGAAAGTCTGCATTCACCTGCAGCATTGGCAACACCAGGCATTACCAACTTTCAAGTCTTGCCAATTTGACAGGTGAAATTGTACCTTAGTTTAGTTTAGCTTTACTTGCATTTCTCTTTTTATAAGCAAAGTAAATGATCTTTTCTTATCGATTTCCTTTTGTGTAAACCATTCTATGTTCATTATTTAGTTGATATTAGTCATTTTCTTGTTGGTTTGTGTGCCTTCTTCATAGCATACAGAAACTAACACTTTGACAAAATTACAATATTTTTCCCAGTTTGTCATTTCTCTTTAACTTTGATGTTGGTGATTTTTACTGGCTACAAATACTTTATTTTTAATCAATCTTTGATTTTATGTCTTACAGATTTTCTGTCATCGTTAGAAAGACTTTCCCCCTTCTATAGTTATAATTTTTACATTTTCTTATATTTTTATGGTTTCTTTTTTAACATCTATTTTATTCATTTGGAACTTATCATACTGTAAGGTGTGATGTGCTATTTAGTTGTTCTAACCTAATTCATTGAATAATTTTTCTTCACTGACTTTAGATGCAACCTTCATCTTATTTTAAATTCTTATGTGTATTAGGGTCTGTTTCTGGAGTTTCTATTCTGTTCCAATGATGTTTTCTTATTCATATGCATGTACCATACTGCCTTAATTAATAAGTTTTTATAAAATTTAATAGTCACCACTCATTATTTTTATTTTCCAGAATGTCATTATTAATTATTTACCTTTCTAAATAAATTTTAGAATCAGCTGCCTAGTTTTAATAAATAATCTTCTTGTTATTGGGATTACATAAAATTTATAAATTAAAGAACTGGCATCCTTATCTTATTTTCTTCTTATCTATGAGCATGACTTTCCATTTTTAAGTCATCTTTTACATCTTTCAGATCATTCATGTGCACTCCCAAAATTGTTCATTTATGTCAAAATATTTTAAAAGACCAAAAAAACAAAACAAAAAACAAAAAAACCTCTGACCTTACATGTAGTAAATGTACCAGTTAGATTACAAAGGGGGAGTGAAAATTATCCAGGGGAAAAAAGCTAGCCTGAGATACCCAGACACGAACCCTTATCAGAGAGAGATGCTGTAATTAATTAATCTAACTCACACTGATGCAGGTTTCGGCAGGAATCGATTTCGGCAGAAATCGTCTTCCTGCTCTAAAATCTGTTCTGTAATAAAGAGAGATTTTCTTCCTTTTCATGTACTGAAAAAGAATTGGCATTGACAGCACTTGGAATAAAAGAATTTTCTAATGGTAAGAAGATTCATGCATGGATGGATGGATGGATGGATGGATGGATGGACAGACAAATACCAGTTTATTGAGGGAGCTTTAATCTCTCTGTAAGTCTTCTGTCTATCCCTCATATGAAATATAACTTTAGTTCAACTCAACAAATATTGACAGAAAGTTAAGACCATTAAAATGGCCTTTCAAGATTTCTTTCAATTCCAGGATTCCACAAAGGCATATGGAAAAACAAAATGTTTTTTGGTTTTCCTTTCTTATTTCTTTTCTTCTCTTTATTAACTGAACACAACCCAAAGCAAATTTTAAAAATTAAAATTTAGTAAGCAAGAATGTTGTTCTTAAATGCTTTCTCCACTGTGGTTTCTCTTTAACTGATCTCTCTCCCACTGGATCATAACACGACTGGCATAAAGTGTTGCTGCAGATGGAGAGAAAATAAATTACTGAGCTAAACCCCTGAATGTATTTATATTTCCCAAGTAGCTTGTGGAAATGCTACGTGTCACGGAGGGCAGGGGAAGGGATGTGTGTTGGGGGAAGGGTGGATGGTGGGTGGATATTTTGTTTTGATTTTTAATGAGGCCATCTGAGTTTTCCCATGAAAACTAAAATATGGGTTCAGTTCACTGACACATATTCTCCACTAAAAACCCAGGGTCCAACCCAGAATCATTGCTCTGGATCCTTCAAATTTGAGCCATTATCATATTTATTAATCTCGCTCACATCTGTGTTGGAAATTCCTTGAACTAGAAGGAAACCAACCCAGGTAGAGTCGTATTATAACTAAAACTCTCCCTCATGCTTCCACAACCCAAACTGTACAGCTGTCCTTCCAAAGTTTGCTCTGCATCAGAGCAGACCATGGTAACACATGGGAAGCAATGGGAGAAGGTAAATAACCGCTAGTCAAGGACTTTGGTCCCAGTGTGACTTGACCTTCATTTGAGGATGTGAAGCACAGTGCAATGGACTGAACACCTGTGACCTCCCAAAATTCATATGTTGAAACCCTAAGCCCAATGTGATGATATTTGGGGGTGGGGCCTTTGGGAGATAACTAGGTCATGAGGGTGGAACCCTCAGGAACAGGGTTAGTGCCAATATAAAAGGGATGACAGAGAACTCTCTCATCCTCTTCCCACCATGGGAGTACACAACAAGAAGTCAGCAGTCCACAACCTGGAAGACGGCTTTCAGAACCTGACCATGCTGGCACCCTGATCTCAGACATCCATCCTCCAGATTGTGAGAAATAAACGTCTGTTGTTTGTAGGCCACCCAGTTTACAGTATTTTATTATAGCAGCCCAAGGCGACTAAAATGCATGATCTCCAACTTCCAGGCTAAAAATACTGACATATTAGCACCAAAACTGCCTACTGTAAACACCTGCAACTTCTGCTTGTGGACTTTTTCTGGTACAAAAGTGTTATTGATTTCTGTGTATTAATTTTGTATCCTTCAACTTTACCGAATTCTACCATATGATCCAGCAATCCCACTCCTGGGCACATATCCGGAGAAAAACATGGTTCGAAAGTATACATGCACCCCAGTGTTCATTGCAGCACTGTTTACAGTAGCCAAGACATGGAAGCAACCATATACTCCCATATAAAATAAAATTTTTTTAAAAAGTGTTCGGGAGTTAATGCCCTCAATAGCAGCCCTCGACCAGTGACTGAAAGGGATTGGTGGATAAATACCCCAACTCCCTCACCCCTCAAGCAGGACCATCTGAGGCACATCCTATACTGAGTTCCATTGCTAGTGGAATTAAGCTCCAGCTGCCCACATTGGTAAATATCTTGATGACGCACCCCTTATGGCCTTCTTTTACCTCCCTGTCTCACTTTTCTACCCCCTTCTAGAGTTTCCTAGGATCACCTCCCAAATAAATGACTTGCCCTGGACTCCTTGTGTCAGGGTCTGCCTCTGGGGAAACGCAAACTAAGACAGACCATGTCCCCCAGCACTGTGCTATATACACAGATTATGCCTTTAAAAAATGACAGTAAGCAAATGGACAAAACAGAATGATCTAACATGGATTTGTAACAGAACTGAGAGGAAGATGAATGCATGATTTTAGAACAGCCTGTTTCCTCTCTCTGGCTCTGTTTTCTTTCATCTTAGTGCTCACTCATTTGCCCAAACCCTCCAATCTAGCAGGCTGCTCTGTTTGAGGTGTCATAGACATTCATGTGCATTCTCACCTCCGTGCTTTTCGTGCATGCCATTCTCCTAACCTAGAATGACCTCTCCACACCTCCTCAACTTGTTCCAACTGCCCCAGTCCTTCAAGACCTGTCTCAAGCTTTGCTGCTTCCACAACACCTCTTGTGTCACAGCTAAGAGAATTACAGCACTCACAGCCTGTAATTGCAACTTGCTGCTTAATCATATGCTTTTGTGTTGTCTCTAACTATCACACACATGGCCATCTTGTCTCCCTAATTGAATTCGACTTTCCTTGAGAATAATAATCACATCTTGTACCTCTCTAGTCCTCCCAGGGCCTAAAATAGTGTGGCAGATACAATTAGTTGCCAATGTATGATTTATGCATTTAAGCAATAAAACACAAACATGTGTATGACCAATAGTAATGAATCATCTTTAATGGACTTCAGAAAGGCCTCTTTCGTCTCATGCAAACTGCCTGGCAGATGAAGTTATCTGGAGCATCCTTCTTGGTGATCTTTTCCAGGGATTCAAAAAAAGACAACAGGCCACAGAACACCTTGGTTTATACCCACAACTTGCCCTCATTGGTTTAAAGACATCATAAAAGATAATGCGTCTTGCTCATAAATAAAAAGTACTTAAATGCAATTTTGGCAAAATGTGTCCCGGAGTAATTAAAGTTCTTTTTTTCTTTGTGACCGTTGCTGTTATAAATAGACCATCATAAAAAAAATCAAAAAGGGAAACCTTTTAAAGGCTTACTTCAGGACCTGATACCCTCCCCACTTTATTTTTCTTAGCCCTAATGCCAAAGGAAAACAAACACTTATCAGTGTGCTAATGGTGTTTATTCCCCCATCTGCTTTGGAAGGGCGGCAGTGTGCCAAGTCCTGAGACAGTCCACTGAAGCACCAAGGGAACAGAGGTCAACTCCATTGTCAACTGTACCCACCACTTATACTTTGAAGTCCATGGAAATGTTCAGGATCCTGAATTTCTTTTCCCCAGCTCTGTGCCTTTGTAATATCTAAACAGTTTTTCCCAGGCCTGGTGGAGATTAGGTCCCTTCCAATTTGCCTGTGAAATCATGACTACCTTTATGCCCCTCTAAAAACAGCCTCATTGAAGATAGTCAAGAAAAAGCAGAATGCCTCTTTGTTTCTGCTTTTTTCAGGATTCTGACTCCCAACTGCTCTGCTGGAGGTGCCCTCCAGGGATGCTTTCGGCCATGAAGCTGGAGCCACACCTGTCCCCACACCTTTTTTACACCATCTCCCACTACGCTGTACCCAGCAGCTGCTCAGGAGCAGTAGAGAAGGACTGTACTTGTGCTTTTCATCTTCTGGCAAGTCATCCCTTACCCAAGCAAAATTCAACCATCCTGTTCAGATAGGAGGTCCCTGAAAGATCCCAGGAGAAGAAATGAGCATTTCCTGCTATTTTTCTCCCTCCCTTCCAAGCAGCAAAGCATACAGAGGAAGTAGCTCTACTTTCTCCAAGTCTTAGCATTTTTGGCACCTACACTGGAACACATGCCCAAAGCAATCTCATCTGCAGCAAGATTATCTTTTGGTGGTGATATAATTCTTAATGCACCTCAATGTATTAGCTGCCCCAGTGCCTCCCGTGATCCACTGCAATGAAACCTCCCTAATCTTGACAATGGATGTCTTTACAATCACTCCAACAAACAAACAGTAATTAGGAGATGGAATCTATTATCATTTTAGACTGAGTTCAACTCATCTGTGAGCGGGGCAGACTTGGTGCCAGCCTCTACTTTTGCTGAAATCCCCTCAACACACAAGAGTAGTAAAAGGGTAAGGTTGGGTAGGTTTTAGTTATAACCATCCCTCTCGTTTATAGAGAACTTTTTTTTTTAGTAACCTTCATGTCCATTATTTTATTTGATTCTCAAAGGAGCAGGCAGGATGGCTTAGTAGTTAGGAATGCTGGCTGCAGATGCCTGAGTTTGAATCCTGGCTGGAAACTTAACTGGCTTTGTGATACTGAGCAAATCACCATGCCTCTACTTTCTTATCTGCAAAATGGGGATGGTAAGCATACACACCTCATAGAGGTAAATATATCTATATCTATATATCTATATATCTATATCTATATATCTATCTATATATATATAGAGAGAGAGAGAGAGCAAGAGAGAGTGACATGTGGAACTATGCCTGGCACATAGTGAATGCTAAATAAATTATTATTATTATTATTTTCTTATTTAAATATTACAGCTGATGTCATAAAGACTCATCAGATTCCATGCCTGGCTGAAGCAATTCCTTAAGCGAGGAGGTCAGGTATTGTCTTAGTTTGGGTTCTCTCAGAAACAGACCATGAGAAACATATTTGCATGCAAATACACGGGAGGTGAAGAACCAGCAGAAGCAGGAAAGCGAAGGAAGCAATGAAGGGTGTGCTATGAGCAGGTTACCACTGTGGTCAACCAGGCACAATCCCAACGGGGTCCCTGGGAGTGACTTTGTAGAACACACAACACACCTCAGAACTGTCCCTCTGAGGGAGGATGCAGCTGGGGAGTTCATCCGCTAACTCCATCCCTCATTGTCAAGGGCAATTCTGGGGCTATGACCCTGCAGTGAAGACTTCCAGCCTGTCCCATGCCTAGGAGATGCAGCCTTGCAGGACCAGATGCACTCAGGCTTAGCGATGCAAGAAGCTCTCAGCATATACTAGAGCCATCTGCAAGTGACCTCCTGGCTTGGGCAAAGGAATATGAGCCGGGCAGGGACATCGGTGACTACAGGGATACAATGCAAGTCTTAGAGTGCTTTGACTCTCTTGTGCACCCAGACAGAACCAAAGCCAAATGAACTCAGCCAAGAACATCTCCTGAATTATCTTCCGGAGAAGGATATGGTGTGATCTTTCCTGTTAACTCATCCCAAAGCTTATCAAACTCTACAACATCCTTACATAATATCAAAATTCCCTTTTGGTGAGTCTTTTCTTCTACATTTCTTTTCAACAGGGAGAGAGAGTAAGGTTGACAATATATTTTATTTGGTAAGACACAAAAAGAAGCCATGATATTGCTTTAGAGCCTGCTAGGTATGTGGAAAAGAAAATGTTCTCTGAGATGAAATGCTCTACTCTGAAAATGTGATAACCTATTTGAAAATGACTATCTTCAAATAGGTTGATTCCTCTGCACAGGAGTAGTGCCACAAATATGCTTTCTGGGTCATATTTTCGGAAAAAGTAAAGTTTGCAGTAACTATTGTCAAGTTGACAAGTTTTACGCTTGAAAGATATAATGCGCACCTGAGCCCCCCAAGGCAAGTCTCAAGCCAAGTTCTTTAACTTCATCAAATACCCTCCCTTCGCTCCCCTTCATCCCTCCAGGCAGGGCTTTCATTTCATCTTATTACCCTTCTTCCCAAAGGAAAAAAATCCAAAATCAATTTATAAAAGCAAAAACTTTCATCCACCATCCATTTCTAAATAAAGAAAGAATACTGAAGCAAAACAAACTTATCACAATCACTCTCTTGGATTTCTAAAGCCAAACCCTCTAAATGTGGAAAAGATACAGTCAGTGACGAGGACATGGTAGATTCTGGCTTTTATTTAGAAGGTCAGTTAAGCCCATTTCCAAATAGGCATCTTGGTGTCTTTATATGCAGAGGGCTTGTTTTCTCTATATTTGGGCAAAGCCCTTTGGAGTAACTGAAAACCACCACCTCTGAGGATGAACTGTGATGTAGACCAGAGAAATCTTAGTTGAGGTAACTGAGGCCAGAGATCCACAATGAAACTGTACTGTACTGCTTCATTTTTCAAACTTACACATTTTCCTAAACCCTTTTCGTTGGGTGATTTATGTTCAGTTGATTTTGCTACAGGCCTGGAATGTTTACACAAAGGCTTAATAGACATTTACTTTGGAAGTTACATTGTGAGATAGAATCAAGAAATTGGCCCATTGCCCGGAGTCAGAATGGGAGGCCACCTGGAAGTTAATGATCACTTTGTAAAGACCAGAGGCATGTAACAGAAGGTTCCAGAAGAGTGAAGACTTCATGTAAGAACCACATTGCACTCAGACATACACCATTGGAATGACTAAGGAGAAACCCAAGTTCCATAGAGGCATCCACAGATAGAAATATCCAGGATTACAATCACTCGACACCTTAATACTTTAATATCATATTTTGTAATGCATCTTACAGTTTATATATGCTTTTATGTAACATCTAAATTAATGCTCTCCAAAAGATACCGTAACCCCAAACGCCAAATAGTCTGCCTTAAATATTTGATTCATGCAGAATTTACCTTTGAGGCACATAAAAAAGAATTATGGCCCTCACTTTACAGATGTGGAAACTGAGATTCAGAAAGCCACTTGCATACTCCGGTTTCTCTTCAGATCGTGTAACTCTTTCGCCTTTTACTAAAGATTTCCGTGGAGAGAAACAATTCTGAGTCTTTACCCAATTTTTTGAGGCCTTGCTCTTCCAAGGCTTACAAATGTGTACAAAAAACAGACAGTCGTTTACCTCATTAAGGCGCCTTGCTATTGCTAATTTCCTCCACTCACTTGAAGTGCTTATCTTCAGAACACCTAATCTTTCATACGTGCATTCTCACTTTATGATCTCTGTTCTTTTCCCCTGGTGTTTTTTTCCTCTTGTCCCGCCTTGTCATCCTGGAATTCCCTGGCTGTCCAGTGGTGAGGACTCGGTGCTTTCACTGCCGTGGGCCACGTTCAGTCCCTGGTTGGGAACTAAACTCCTACAAGCCACGCAGCGCAGCCAAAAAAAAAAAAGAAAGCCACTTTCTCTAGATTACATGATGTCTAACTGGTAAAAATCACAGACCTTTAGTAACATCACCATGCTTCCACAGCTCTTTTGATTAAGCTATTAGTTTTTTCTCTGATTCAACCAAGCCCGCATACAGCATTCACATTACTGGGCTGAGCGTACAGAGGATAAAAATAATATGTATGACGTTGAAGGACAGGGAGAACTACTACACAGGGTTAGAAGTCAGAACAGCGGCTCCCTCTGGTTTACGAGGGGTAGGTATTGATAGGAACGGGATCCAGGTGAACTTCATGGAGGAATAGAAATGTTCTCTATCTTGATCCAGGTGGTGGTTACACAGGTATATAGAGACATAGAAATTCAACAAACTATAGCCTTCAAATTTTGTATTTTACTGTATCCAAACTATGCCTCAATCATACCCCCTCAAAACAAGGGGTAGAGAATGAGGGCATGATAATGGTGTCATATGTTCTAGAATAGAAGGACAAGAACAGGATAAATAGTCCTTACCCTGGAAGAGCTTATTTATCAGACCAAAAATAGAAAATGCAGAGATTTCCTCTTCAGAACAACGGAATGTCGAGGACTGCACAGGTATAGGTTTCTACACTCGCTTATGTCGATACTCGTATGTTTCTACACTCTTTTCTATAGAGCCTCCTCTTGCTCTGCCTCCTACCAGGCCCACTTCAGCCAACAGGCACCACCTCTGCTTGGCAACTACACTTCACATACCTTAGAGGAAAGAGAAGAAAATGCTGAACGAGCTGCCTTGGTAACCAAAGCTTGTATATAGCTGGCTTTTTGGCTCTGTCCTCCTACTTGTCCCACTCTCCTAGTTCCCACCACTCCCCCAGAGGCTGTTCTCCCGAAACTTCCAGCACCTTTCTGTTATGCCATCCAGAGGTTGGGCAGCCCCTCCCCACCAAGTCTCCTTCTTCTCTTCAACTTCTGACCTACTTATTCTGAACTTGCATAGTTGTTTGCACCTAATTTTTAGCAGGCTTTAGGGTTTCTAACCCATGGTCTTGTATGAATCTCAAATCCCACCTCATTGTCACTCTGATGGGACATCCTGATACAATTCCCAGCGCAGCTACAAAAACTCCCTCAAGGATGGAGAACTCTTCCCTCCACTCCAAATCTTTTAAGTTAGATGAGATTTACCAAACTGTTAGTCACTGAAGACAAAACTTTATAGTCAGGGCTTAGAATACCATCCATCAGAAAGCAGAGAAGGGAGGGGGGGTTTCTACTGTGAATATCATCACAAATTGGACATGTACTTTCCATTGGAAGCTTATGCCCAATGGCAAAGTGGGCATTTCCCTCTCTCCCCTCAAGACTGTCCTAACTTGAATAGCCTGCTTTGGCTGCCAATTTTTTGTTTTCAAAGAACCAAGAAGATGATACCTCACAGGCGGTTCTATAAGAAAGTCACTTCTGGGCAAGAATTAAAAATTACTTAGGAGCCAACGCATGATCCATACTGGGACATGGCTCCCAGGTTGACCCATGCCCGGCTCTTTCCATCATACCATTCCATTCCCAGCTCCCGGTCCAGGTTCCCAGGGTAGTCACTGAGCAGCAGATCATAACAGTGGTGCATTGGGCTGGTTCCATTTTTTTTTTTTACAAGGAGAGTTAAAGGAGAACCTGGCCCAGGGTTTAGACCAAGTATCCAAAACTAAAGCTCAGTAGTGAGAGGTAAGGAATGGAGAAAGCTGGTGAGGTTTCTGCAACTTGTATTACTGCCCTTGGGTTATTTCCAGGACCAATATCTTTTTTTTTTAATAAATTTATTTATTTATTTATTTACGTCTGAGTTGGATCTTTGTTGCTGCGTGCGGGCTTTCTCTAGTTGCAGTGAGCGGGGGCTACTCTTTGTTGTGGTGCGCAGGCTTCTCATTGCAGTGGCTTCTCTTGTTGCAGAGAACGGGCTCTAGGCACGTGGGCTTCAGTAGTTGTGGCTCGCGGGCTCTAGAGCGCAGGCTCAGTAGTTGTGGCGCACAGACTTAGTTGCTCCGTGACATGTGGGATCCTCCCGGACCAGGGCTCGAACCCGTGTCCCCTGCATTGGCAGGCGGATCCTTAACCACTGCGCCACCAGGGAAGCTCAGGACCAATATCTTGAGTATATGACTCATACAGTTGCATAGGGAGCCATGCTTAGAAGGGCCCCACATTTGGTTTAATGCTCTGGCATTCAATGTATATATATTGCTATGAAAATATTCTATGAGGCATAATGCTGATGGTTAAAAAACACATGTAACCTGAAAAAGCCCTGATCCATTGTTTATCAGAGGTAAGAAGTGATAAGGTTGGCTGAACTGTATTACAAGTCAATTTCTGGCAGTGGTACAATGAAGCAAAAAGAGGAATCCAGGCAATCTACTGAATAATAATCGTTTCTCTCCTTCCCCCAAAAACTAAGGGATGTGTTTCCAAAGAGGCCCCTTATTATTCTTTGAATTTTCTGTGTGTTCTCAGATCAGGCTTCTTCTAAACTCTCTCCTCTTCTGTAAAATCTTCCCTCACTATTTGAAAGCAATTCTGAGTTTTTCCCTTTTACTATCTCCCCTCCTTTCAATAAATCTCTGAGCGTGTAAAGGCTCTCCTGGCCCTCGTCAGCATGGGAGCCAAAGGGGGCTGGGGCAGAGTAAACAGAGAAGGGGGACCTTGGTACCTGGGCTCGGTGCCTGACTGCAACCCTTTTTATCACCCACAGCGTCCTCCCGGTCCTGGAATTCACCACCACAGCCTTCCTCACCACCTTCAATTCTCCAGGTCCATTGCCTCCCCTGCCCCTTCACTCTCAAAGATGACCTTCCCACCTACTTCCCTGGGAAAATTGAGAACATCTGATGAGAACTCCCACAAGTTTCCTCCCAAACTCCTTAAGTTTTCTTTGGATCATCACCCAAACTTTCTTCCTTCCCGCCCATCTTGGGAGAAACTTTCCCCTGCCACATGGACCAGTTAACCCCTTATACCTGCCTCCTACCATGACTATGGTCTCTGTTTTCCCTCTCCACTGGCTACTTGTCCAATTCCTCAACACATGCTCAAACCTTCTCATCCAAAAGGAAATGAACACACAAATACCAATAACTCTTCAATCTCTAGCCTTGCTTTTTCTATCAGTCTCCCTCCTAGTCTTCTGCTTCCTCGTCTCTCTTTATCCTTCAGTAAAACAAGTTATTGTCTGAATACCATCCAGTACAAAACTGAGAAGGCACCAAATAAATGGGAGGCCTGTTCCTTCTTCTCATGCATCTAGGCTCTTCCTCTCTTCTGTCCTCGAAATTATCTTCTCAAAGGCCTTGGTCTGCCGCCCATCCTGGTTTTATTCCCAGCAGCACTCTCGCCTCTCAAGATGAACCCTTCTCTTCCTAGGTTTTCTGTGATGTTGGTTTCCCTCTGACTTGGCCTACTGCTCCTTTGAAGTGTCCTTCAGTGTTTTTTCCCTATTCTTTGTTCATTACTTAATGGAGAGTATTCCCCAAAATGCCAGCCTAGGCCTGTTCTCTGCTTACTGCACTGTCCATCTTTATCCCATGATGAATCTCATTGGCTCCCATCCTCACTGTGCGTTTCCCAAAGGTATATTCCTACTTCTGACTCACTCCTAAATTCCACATTACATCCCTAACACCTGCTAAACAGCCCCAGCTGCCTGCCTGACATCCTGCTAAGGATGGCCCACTGACTCCTCTAGCTTTGTTAACTAAAGCCGAACTGATATGACACGAGGAACCACTTTCTAATTTTCAGGAAGCTTCTTACATGATTTTTGCTGGGGGTAGAAACTGGTGTCAGGCTCAACAGGCCTATAGGTAGAAGAGAAAGTTGATCTTACCCGGCTGGGGGAAGAATATGAGATAGGAAACAAGGCCAGATCCTGACCCAAAGCAGCAAATTTGCACCTACTTCTGTGTTTGGCACCAAATGTTGCCTCGTGGTCCTCTTAAAATTTACACTGTGCAAGACACTGATAACACATAGAGACATCACCAAAAATTAGACAAATATTGCTTGTACACAGAGATAGAAAATTAAGTACTTATTTTGGCTGCAAGTCAAGGCACAATGGCATTGCATGAAGCAGGAAGTGATGGGGGAGGCTGGCTTGGGCACAGTGGATCAAGAAAAGCTGTGACCTCTTTTCCACTTATTGTTCACACTGTAAATGCTTTACTTCCATCAATTAAAAGGCCCATGTGGACTCCGTCCCTCCAATTTTTTGTGGGTCTGTTAAAGCATCTCTCTGTGATCAAGACTTACTTTTCTTGTTAGTGGATCTGCTTTTCCAATCACTGCATCCCCAATCCCCAAGGAGCTCTGTGACTGATATGCTCCTGGAAGACACTGATGCTAACATTTTCCTCCCTGATTTAAGAAAGTAAAGAAGAGTTAATAAATTTTTGGCTATACATGTGTCCTACCTCCCACCAGAGGGGAAAAAAAAAAGTCTCTCTTTTGAACAAAGGAGAATGAAGGAAAGCTCCCTTCCTGCACCAGGAGCCCAGACTTCCCATCCAGGGCCTCCCGCTAATTCCAGGCCTCACCCTGAAATCAGGGAGGCCTGGGCCCTTGGGATGCTCACCGCCCCTCTCGGCATGATCTGCAGTATTCACAGCTTCCGCGTGTCCTAATCTATTCCATATTCCAGGAGGCTCTCTGGGGGGAAAGGTAATTATTCTCACACAGTCACTCCACACTTACTTTCTTTCCCACTCACATCCGCTTGGAATCAAGAGCAAGAAGAGAATGGTGTTCTGCCCTCCCTGGTGCTGCGGGGCTCCTTGGCCTTTGCTTAATCAAGGCCATTGCTGTGGCAGGAAGCCATGTACAAAGTCACCTGCCCAGAAGAAAGCAGGGAGCTATGGAACTGCCTTCTCTCAGCTTAAAAGGAGCATCTGATCAAAGCCACACTGTAGATGTTAAAGAAACAGACAGAGTAAGAAGGAGCAAACACACCTAGGTACGAACAACTCTAGGGATGACTTCATGGAGAAAATCACAACTAAATGATTCTATTACTTTCCCCTAACTACCATCTTGTATCATGTTAATTCAAAACTGTGTTAGTTTTCAGGTTCATGCACCAATGAGGAAGCTGGAATTAAGAGAAGACAACGCATTTGAGAAATTTCCAGGGCTTGATAAAGCAAGTACTGTTCCCACCAACCTAGCCATTTGCCTGACTACTAAGTAAACCTAGATTTCTTAACTCTGCCAGATCCAATCTAACAGGAAGTCCTAACTCTACTTCGAGAATATCCCCTAAATTCAGCCCCTACTCACCTCCTTCACCACTACTTTTTTAAATTCAAGGCACTATGATTTCTTGGCTGGAATATTACAATTGATGGTCAGCAAAGCTCTCTGCCTCACCCCCCCACATATTTCATTCTCTACACCACAACTGGAGAGCGTATTTGAATACCCCACTTACTTTCTAAAGGCTTCCTGTTGGCCTCTGAATGAAATCTAAGCTTTCACCTAGTCTGCCTAATTTCCCTTTGGCCATCCCCTTCCCCCATCTGTACTCTCATCCCCTAATGCTCTCTCCCTTGCTCCCTATGCTTCAGCCACACTGGACTCCTTTGTTGTCCTTCCATGACACCAGTCTCTTTCCCATTGTCTTGGATTGGATTTCCTAGTAGCAGAGCCTGTGATGGGGATTCTTGTGCATGTGGTTTATTGAGAGATGGATCTCAAGACAAAACTGAAAGAGAGTGAGGGAAGCTGAAGAGGAAATGGGAAGAAGCCAAGCAAAGATGTGGTCCCCACTGGAGACCAGGCTTGGCCAGGTGATCCCATGGCACCAGTTGAGACATGGGACCAGCATCCTGTACCGCTCTCTCAATCAGCCACTGACTGTGGCCCACCCCCCGAGGGAGGACATAATCTCAGGCATTCTCTTCCAGCTGAGGGAAACTGAAGTTGTGAGCAGATAGCAACCAACATCCACAGCTAGGGAATGGGTGCCTCGGCCCAGGGAAGGGGATCTAGGCAGAGCATCAACAGTTTTACTAGACCTGCCTTAGAACTTAAGTTTAAGTTCTGCCTGAAACGCCCTCCTTCCAGATCTTCATGTGTCTAGCTTCTCGTCATCGTTTGCATTTCAGTTCAAATATCATCTTTTCTGAGTGGCCATGCCCGGCCATCCAGCTAAAGGAGCCACTCTGATCTCCTAGTTAGTCAATATCATTATTCTGCAATATCCTTTTTTTTACTGTCTGAAATAATATTTCCTATTTAATATTTACTTATGTTTACTGGCTGTCTCACCTACTGGAACATAAAGTCCAGAAGAACAGGAGGACAGTCTTGTCACCTACCTAGTGGTAAAGTCAAAAGATTCTAGAGTCAGACATCCTGGTTCAATTTCTGACTCCACCATTTACTGGCTCAATAAACGTGAGCAAGTTAGCTTCTTACAGTGCCAGATTACCAGGTTATTGGGAGGATTAAGTGAGCTGATGCAAGTGTTTAGAATAGTGGCTGATACATGTTAATCACTCAGTAAATGCTAGCCTAGAAGATGCCTTGTGAACGAATGAATGAATGAACAAAATAATTCTTTAGCAACTCAAGCTGCCACTTCACTTTGCCTATATGATGTGCCTCAAAGGCCACTGGCAGTGCTCTAATTTTTACCTTTTAAGGCTACACAAATTCTTATTTTCTTTCTCAGCCATCAGTAGGCATCCAAACTACCTAGATTATGTTTTTGTTTCTTGATGATGCTCAAAACCAGCCAATATTCTCATCTTGACCGCACTCATTGCAAGTTCGTAGACTTGAAGGTTCAATTTCGGGGGCCGCAGCATGCTAAATCTTGAAGGCCCTCATCCCTCAACCATAAGCAGTCACTGTTCCAACAACCCTGGCCCATTGTTACCCTCAGGCCAGCTCTGCCATGTGATTAAATAAACTGGCTGCATCTAGAGGAAAGGAAGCTTTCAGTAAGCTTCAGCCACAATATGAGCTGTGGTTTTGTCTGTGGCCTGGATGAAATGGGCAAGGGAACAATTACTTCAACTCTCCTCTGAAAGAGAGGTTTTATGGGAAGCAGGAAACAGGGGCAGTCATTAAACAAATATAACCTGAGCACTTTCTGTGAGCAGGCATTATAGGGAACATAAAGATGAGCCATGGCACAGGATAAGATAAAGAATTAAAGACCCAGTTTGGAAAGTAATTGTAATAGTGGAGGAGAAGGACACATTTTATTCATCTAAATTCTTTAAGGAGGCTATTGCATTTGCTTGGATGAAAACATCTGACAAGACAGTTAGGATTTATGGAAAAACACAAGAACCAGTTTAAGTTACAGAACTGTTATGGGGAAACCAGACAATGTGTTGGTCCCTGAGGAAGGAGAAGGAGGGGAGCCATGCAAAAGTTAGGAGGGGTTAGGATTCAGAGGGAAGCCAGAGACGCCGCTAACAGCTCCACTTTCTCATTGACCCCAACCTTCAGTAAGATGCCCAATTCAACAATGAGGGAAGTTTTCGTAGAAAGCAGGAAAGGGTCCAGGTTTCCAGACTAGATGACTTGAAGTGATACAGAAACCAAACCTATCCTGCAGGTTAGAGGAGATGGTGAAGCTGAAGGAATCGCAGGAGAGCACCTGCCTTGGCAGACCATGAGATGGGGTTTGTGCTAAGTTAACCCAGATCTCCAAGGGGTCAGGAGGACTCAGCAAACAGGGGGGCTCAGCAAACATCTACATACTCTCATACTCAAACAACAGATATCCACATTCAATGACAATCTCGGTGGTCCCATTTTCAAACATGGCCTAGGATCTTCATCACATGCCCAAATCTCAGATAATGAACCATTATAAGCAATGGCTAAGTTTCAGAAATAGCACAGAGAGGGGCAGGCCCATGGAGGTCACCAAGCATCTCTTCTCCTTCCATGTATTCTTCCTGGGTGAAGTGTCAAATCCCATCTGTAGTCTGAGGAATCTTCAGGCCAGTTCTCCCACTTAAGCTCTAGAAACTGCATTGTCGCAACAGTAGATAATAACCACAATGGCTATTAAGCACTTGAAATGCAGCTAGTACAACTGAGCAACTGAATTTTTAATTCAATTTAATTTTAATTTATTTAGATTTTTAAAATGATACTCAATTCAGTTACTGGAATGCTTTTAACTATGTTTGGAACAATTTAAATACGTGAATCTACTTTTTCAACCACAAACTTTTCAACTCTAAATGGAAATTTAGTTTCCAAATTGACGTGTGCTGTAAGTATAAAATATGTATTTGATTTAGAAGATTTAGTACAAAAAAACTGTCAAATTTTCATTTTTTTTTTTAGTTTTATTGAGGGATAGTTAACAAATAAAATGTTAAAATGTACATCACAGTGATCTGATATATGTGCACACTGTAAAAGAATTCCTACCATCTAATTAATTAAGATATCCATCACCTCACATAGTTCCTTTTTTGTGTGTAAGAATATTTAAGTTCTACTCTCTTAGCAAATTTCAATTATACGATGTTTATCAACTATAGTCACCATGTTTTACATTAGATCTTCAAGACCTTATTCATCTTATAGCTGAAAGTTTGTACCCTTTTACGTATTTCCCCACCCCCAACCCCAGGTCCTGGCAAACCACTTTTCTACTCTCTCTGCTTCTATGAGTTTGACTTTTTTTTTTTTTTTTAAGATTCCAGGTATAAGTGATACCATGCAGCATTTGTTTTTCTCTGTCTGGCTCATTTCACTAAGCAGAATGCCCTCAAGTTCCATCCATGTTGTTGCAAATGGCAGGATTTCCTATATGCTGAAATGATACCATCTTGGATATACTTGGTTAAATACAAACAGTATTAAAATTAATTTCACCTGTTTCTTTTGACTTGTTTTAATGTGGCTACTAGAACACTTAAAATTCCATATGTGGTGTGCATTATGTTTATGTTGGACAGCATGGCTCTAGAGCCATTTAGCCACATCTCCCCTTGGGTCTTTCACAAGTACCTTCAAAGTACCATATCCAAAATTAAACACCATCTTTGGTTCCCCACCTCACCCCCAACCTCTTTCTCCTCTAGAATTGCCTAAATGCCTTTTTTCATCAGATTACACTGCAAAAAGTCTGGGAACAATCCTTGATGCTGAAAAGTTAGTACCACTTTCACTGCCATAGACCTTCCTCTCCGGTGAGGGCAGGGCCAGCGTCTGTCTGCATCCATTCCCTGCAAAGCGCAGCATGTGGTAGGCTTTCAATAAAGACTTCCTAGATGAATGAATGAGCAAAGGAATGAATGATGACTCACCTCGGGAACGGTTGAGAGCACAAAGCACATGTAACAGACTTGGGCAGAGAAGAGACCGTCCAATGTGCTCCCAGAAGCTGCCAGTCTTGAGGAATAGAGGGCAGTCAGAGTCCCACGCACAAGGCCATGGAGTGAAGATGGGAAGATGAGGCTCTAGCAGCTCTCTACCTGGGGCGGGGGGTGCAGGGAGTCAAGATAACCAAAGCAGTCAGGAACCACCTATGGATTAGGGAGGTTCAAGGTTTGAGAGCTGCCTCAATGAACCACGCCCTATTCAGCTTTGCAATGTGGCCTCTTGGCTGTGAAAGGCTGGAAGAGGATTGAGAAAGACAGCAAATCTAGGTCAGCAGGAGCCATGGGTGGATTAAGTAGAAAATTAGTGAACAGCCTTGCTGAGCATCCACTGAACCAAAGCACGGGTGGGTTAACAGGTGAAAGTGAAAGATGAGCTGGAGAAAGTCAGGCTCCCTCCAGAACAATTTAGGCCTGGGAATCTACTTTATCCTGCATAGGTTTCTCAACTACAAAGGGAAATTTAGCATCCAAACTGAGATGTGCTGTAAGTGTAAAATAAACACTGGATTTAGAAGATTGAGGCCTAAACACTACCTGAAACAACAACAGCAGTGGCTGTAGCCACCATTTATATAGATTTAGATGGCACATACGATGTGTCAGAAGCTACTTTAAGTATTCTCTTTCTTCTCTCTTTTCTCTCTCTTGTTCTCTTTCTGAATGTATACACATATGTGTGAATTACATATGCCTGTGTGTATATACATATGTGTGTGTGTTAGCTTTAATCCTCATAGCAACCCTGTAAATTGTAAGCATTATCATCCCCATTTCACAGATGAGGAAAAGGAGATCTGGGATTCAAACCTAGGCTGTCAGTTGTAGTCTACGTGTTTAACCAGCATGGTATTCTGTCAATCACAGACGCTGTGGGGAGGAATAGAACCCTAACTCCAGGTGCACTGGGTAAGGCTTAGGGTCCCTCTGCCTAGTGTTCTGTGGCTGACAGGTTTATCCAAGGAGCATGTTTGGGACAAGGAGAAGAAACATACATTATTCTCCCAGATTCTACCCACATCCATTCACTCCCGCAGTGGACATGTGAATTTTTTAAGCTCTCTCTCACTTGCGTTTCTATTAATCCTAGCCTCTTCTTGAGAAGCGAACTCTTCCACTCTTCACTATGACTGCAAACTTAGAAGATACTGAAGGAAACTGTTATCTTTAGAGGGCACGGATTCTGAATTAATTGAGGGCTGGAGTTGGGTCTTCCATTTCTGCCTCCTCGCACCTTCAGCTGAGGAGTGAGTCCAGGAAGCACAGCTTTGCAAGAGAACATGGAAGAGGATGCTCAACCGGCCAGCTTGGGGGGTGGGGGTAGTGAGAGCAGGGGGGATCTGACATAGTTGTAATCCTTACAGTCTTGCCCCAAGTCAGACCTGCAACAAGTAAATAAACAGACCCACTGCCCCTTGCCCTGATCAAGTCATTCTCAATTTGGGAGGGCATATTTTGCCAATATCTTTTTCTTCCTATTACATAACAAATGTGATGTTTGCAGTAATTTTAGAAAAACTAACTAAACAAAAAAAAGGCAGGTGTGGGGGAGGGAGACACAGAATGAAACCTCTGGTAATGCCACTATCCCCAAATTAACAATTTTGGGAAAGAGAGACATGGAAGGGACATGATGTCCATCTTCAAATATGTGAAGGAGAAGCGCGTGGCAGAGAGACTTCCTTTGTTTCACTCATTATACCAGAACAAGAATCAGTAGGAGACTGTTTAAAAAAGGAAAATTTCAAGTCAATAAAAAAGAACTTTTTCTAGCCATTAAAGCTTGTCGATATTGAATGGTTTTGAGCTCCAGTTTAGAGAAGTAAAGACTTCAACTAAAGATCCCTGACCATCCGTATTAGATTGAATGTGAAATTGATGACCTCTAAAATCCCTTTCAACTCTAAGATTCTATGTTCTTAATATCACTAATATATTTTCATTGCGATATAATTTACATACCACAAAATTCACCACTTTAAAGTGTACAGTTCAATTATTTCTAGTATATTTGCAGAAATGTGCAATCGTCACCATTATCCAATTCCTGAACATTCCATTACCCCAAAAAGAAACTCCATATCTATTAGTAGTCACTCCCAATTCTTCCTCCCTCAGGCCCTGGTAGCCACTAATCTATTTTGTGTCTCTGTGGATTTGCCTATTCTGGACATTTGACATGAATGGAATCATACAATATGTGGCTTTTTTTGTCTTGTTTCTTTCACCTAGCATAAGGCTTTCAAGGTTCCTCCATGTTGTAGCATGAATCAGTACTTCATTTTTATGGGCAAATAATATTCCATTGTACAGACATACCATATTTTGTTTTTCTCTTCATTTGTTGATGGACATTTGGGTTGTCTCCATTTTGGGGCTATTATAAATAATGTTTTTTAAATATTTGTGTACAAGTTTTTGTTTGGACATATGTTTTCAATTCCCTTGGGTATATACCTAGAAGTAAAATTGCTGGGTCATTTGGTAACTCAATTTTTAACTTCTTGAGAAACTGTCAGACTATTTTCCAAAGCAGCTGAACCATTTTACATTCCCACTAGCAATGTATGAGGGTTCCTTTCCATATCTTAGCCTATAGTTGTTATTGTCTTTTTGATTATAGCCATCTTAGTGGGTGGGAAGTCATATCTCTTTGTGGTTTTGATTTGCATTCCCCTAGTGACTAATGATTTTAAGCATTTTTCCATGTGTTTATTGGACATTTATATATCTTCTTTGCAGAAATGTTTATTCAGATCCTTTGCTCATTTTTTAATTGAGTTGTCTTTTTATTGTTGAGTTGTAATATTCTTTATATATTCTAGAAGATCATTAAGATATCTTTCACTATAAGTGAATTAATTTGAAACCTGGGAAAACTAGCTAACTTTCTAGGGGAAAAAATAGCAAAGTTGAAACTATTTGAGATACAAAAATCTAACATGAATAGTCAACGAAGAAATTTTAAACATTTTAAATTAAAAAATTTAAACATTTATAAAGCTACTTCCATATCTTCCCTAAGCCCCTCCCAACCTACACTATCTTAAAACCCCAAAAGGCATCAGGATCAGCTGGTTTCAAGGATGAATTTTTTCAAAAAAGATTTCTGAAAACAAAGAGATTTTTTCCCTATACTATATAATATGTTCCAGAATCTAGAGAAAGGATATTTCCTAATTCCTTATGAAGAGAACATAAACTGATACCAAAATCTGAGAAAAAGAGCCTATGAAAAAAATTATACTACAAACTTATTTATAAGTATGGATATAAAAACTCATAAATTAAATATTAATGTATGCAATTTGGCAATGCATTAGATGAATAACAAATCATGACCTATGGGAATCACAAGATAATTCAACTATGAGAAATCAGTTAACATAATTTAAAATGTGAATGGATTAAAAAAAAAACCCTCAATATATTCAGAAAAGGCATTGAATAGAAACATTTATTTCCATTTTTAAAAAACTCCTTAGAACCTGAAAATTGAACAACAGTACAATACCACCTCACATCCCCACATAGGCTAACATTTAAACATTTGAAACTATAAAAAAGATGGCAAAGATGGTATGAAATAGAACTTTCATATACTCCTTTTGGGAGTTTAAACTGGTCAAATCACTTTGAAGAACAATTTGGCAGTATCTAATAAAACTGAAAACCTATGTACTGTGACTGAAAAATTCTACTCTTGGGTATATATTCTAGAGAAATTCTTGCATAGGTTTCTATGCAGACTTTTCCAGTTATTTCCAATGCGAGGCTCTTTAAAATAGGGAGGAGAGTCTAAATTACTTCAATAGGAGAACAAATAGCTAACATTTGGTATATTTATATACTAGAATACAATCTAACTGTTAAAATAATGTAATTCTCTCTATTCAGTCATATAACTAGAGCTCCATACAAAATGTTGAGTGGAAAAAAGCAAGTTTCAGATGATACACACCTTGACATTTATGTCCTACTTCCAAACACAAAAATGAACTTTATGTGTTATTCATCAAGACATACATACGTATGTAAGTGTATTAAAATGGAGTGAAAAATATACATGTTCAGTTCACATTTTCTTCTGGGCTTGGGACACAAAGAGCAAACTACAGGTGGAAGACAAAGAAAACACCAGCTTTCTCTGTGTGCTTTATTTCTTTCATTTAAATTAGGATGATGCAAAGAGAGGAAAATATATCCAATCCTCAGTTCTGATTGGCAGATATATGAATGTGTGTTATTATTCACTTTACCTTTGGATAGTTTTCAAATTTCTCTGAACAAAAAAATCCCTTAGTAAAGTAAGAACACAAAGAAAGTCTGTCAATATGAAAAAAAATATGTATATAAGTATATATATATATTTCAAAACAAAAGTTAACACCCTTCTTCATGGTGAAACCCTAGAAGCATCTACATCAAAATTATTTTTTAAAATAAGGTACATGACTATTAATTAATATGGGTCTAGGGTTCTAACAAATTAACTTATTGACTAAAATTTAAAAGTGAGCATGTGGGAAGGTGGAGTCAAGATGGCAGTGTGGGAAGACGCAGAGTTACCGTCTCCCCACAACTAGGGCACCTGCCAGCCACTGCTGGAGGACTCTGACACCCAAGGAGATGGGAGGAACCCCAAAGTGAACTGGTAGGACGTAGGGGGACTGAGTGGGGAGGAGAAGTGGAGGCCAGACAGGATCGGCACCCCTGAGGCCAGGGAGGCAAGGAGAGGCAGGCGGGAGGGACTCTCCAGGAAGAGCAGGAGAGGAGTGGAGGGCGATCACCTGGCCCACTGGGGCCGGGAAGCCTGCTGAGCTCCTAGGCCAGTACCCTGCCCTCCAAAGTCCCCTGCAGGTCTTGTGGGTCCTTGGGGGCACAGGAAGGAGGCTGAGGGGAGATCAGGAGAGGCAGGTGGGAGGGGCCCTCCCAGACTGGAGGAGCAGGAGAGGAAAGGAGGGCGTTTGCCCTGCCCACTCGAGCCCAGGAAGGCTGCTGGCCTCCGAGGTGAGGTCCCCTGCCCTCTGAGACCAGGGGTGGGGGGCACACCTGGGCCCCTTCTGTTCCTTGAGCCTAAACCCCACCCCCCACAGCCCCCAGGGGCTTTTCCAGCCCTGGGGGTCTGAGCATTGGCCCGGCCCACCACGCAAACCTGGCCCTTGCTTGGGCCCCATCCTCCACAGCCAAGGCCTTTCCACCCCCCCTTTTTTTTTTCTTTGCCCTCCTCCTCTTTTTTACTCCTGTGGTACTGATGTACCTTCTGGTTGTTGATTCATCTATATTTTTATTTTTATATTCTTCCTAACATATCTGTTAGTTTCCTAGTCTAATTTTATTTTTTACTTTGTTACTGTTTTTTGTTTGTTTGTTTTTGTCGCCCCAGGCAGCTTGTGGGATCTTGGTTCACGAGCCTGGGGTCAGGATGAAGCTCCTGCAGTGGGAGCTCTGCATCTGAACCACTGGACTAACAGAGAACCTCAGACCCCAGGGAATATTCATCAGAGTGAGGTCTCACGGAGTTCCTCATCTCAGCACCAAGACCCAGCTCTACCCAATAGCCTACAAACGCCAGTGTTGGAAGCCTCAGGCCAAACAACCAGTAAGACAGGAACACAATCTCACTCATTAAAAAAAAAAAAAAAAAAAATGGATGGCAAAAAAATATGTCACAGGTGAAGGAGCAAGGTAAAAACCTACAAGACCAAATAAATGAAGAGGAAAGAGACAATCTACCTGAAAAAGAATTCAGAGTAATGATAGTAAAGACGATCCAGAATCTTGGAAACAGAATGGAGGCACGGATTGAGAAAATGCGAGAAATGTTTAATAAAGATCTAGAAGAACTAAAGAACAAACAGAGATGAACAACACAATAACTGAAATGAAAAATATACTAGAAGGAATCAATAACAGAACAACTGAGGCAAAAGAACGAATAAGTGAGCTGGAAGACAAAATGTTGGAAATAACAGCCAAGGAGCAGAATAAAGAAAAAAGAATGAAAAGAATTGAAGACAATCTCAGAGACCTCTGGGGCAACACTAAATGCACCAATATTCAAATTATAGGGGTCCCAGAAGAGGAAGAGAAAAAGAAACGGTCTGAGAAAATATTTGAAGAGATTATAGCTGAAAACTTCCCTAACATGGGAAAGGAAATAGTCACCCAAGTCCAGGAGGCACAGAGAATCCCATACAGGATAAACCCTAGGAAAGACACACCAAGACACATATTAATCAAACTAACAAAAATTAAATTCAAAGAAAAAATGTTAAAAGCAGCAAGGGAAAAACAAAAAATAACATACAGAAGAGTCCCCATAAGGTTATCAGCTGATTTTTCAGCAAGCCAGAAGTGAGTGGCAGGATACACTTAAAGTGATGAAAGAGAAAAACCCACAACCAAGATTACTCTACCCAGCAAGGATCTCATTCAGATTCGATGAAGAATTCAAAAGCTTTTCAGACAAGCAAAAGCTAAGGGAATTCAGCACCACCAAACCAGCTTTACAACAAATGCTAAAGAAACTTCTCTAAGTGGGAAACACAAGAGGAGAAAAAGACCCACATAAACAAACCCAAAACAATTAAGAAAATGGTAATAGGAACATATATATCGATAATAACCTTGAATGTAAATGGATTAAATGCCCCAACCAAAAGACACAGACTGGATGAATGGATACAAGAACAAGACCCGTATATATGCTGTCTACAAGAGACCCACTTCAGATCTAGGGACACATACAGACTGAAAGTGAAGGGATGGAAAAAGATATTCCATGCAAATGGAAATCAAAAGAAAGCTGGAGTAGCAATACTCATATCAGATAAAATAGACATTAAAATAAAGACTGTTACTAGAGATAAGGAGGGACACTACATAATGATCAAAGGATCAATCCAAGAAGAAGATATAACAATTATAAACGTTTATGCACCCAACATAGTAGCACCTCAATACATAAGGCAAATGCTAATAACCATGAAAGGAGAAATTGACAGTAACACAGTAATAGTAGGGGACTTTAACACCCGACTTACACCAATGGACAAATCATCCAAACGGAAAATAAATGAGGAAACACAGCTTTAAATGACACAATAGATCAGATAGATCTAATTGATATTTATAGAACATTCCACCCAAAAGTGGCAGAATACACTTTCTTCTCAAGTGCTCATGGAACATTCTCCAGGATAGATCAAATCTTGGGTCACAAATCAAGCCTCAGAAAATTTAAGAAAATTGAAATCGTATCAAGCATCTTTTCTGACCACAATGCTATGAGATTGGAAATCAATTACAAGAAAAATACTGTAAAAAACACAAATACATGGAGGCTAACCAGTGCACTACTAAATAACCAAGAGATCACTGAAGAAATCAAACAGGAAATTTAAAAAAAAACACAGAAAGAAATGACAATGAAAACACAATGACCCAAAACCTACTGGACACAGAAAAAGCAATTCTAAGAGGGAAGTTTATAGTAATGCAATCTCACCTCACGAAACAAGAAAAATCTCAAATAAACAATCTAACCCTACACTTAAAACAACTAGAGAAAGAAGAACAAAGAAAACCCGAAGTCAGTAGAAGGAAAGAAATCATAAAGATCAGAGCAGAAATAAATGAAATAGAAATGAAGAAAACAATAGCAAAGATCAATAAAACTAAAAGCTGGTTCTTTGAGAAGATAAACAAAATTGATAAACCCTTAGCCAGACTCATCAAGAAAAAAAGAGAGAGGACACAAATCAATAAAATTAGAAATGAAAAAGGAGAAATCACACTGACACTGCAGAAATACAAAGGATTATAAGAGACTACTACAAACAACTATATGCCAATAAAATGGACAGCCATGAAGAAGTGGACGAATTCTTGGAAAGATGCGATTTTCCAAGACGAAACCAGGAAGAATTAGAAAATATAAACAGACTTATCACAAGTAATGAAATTGAAACCGTAATTAAAAATCTTCCAACAAACAAAAGTCCAGGACCAGATGGCTTCACAGGCGAATTCCATCAAACATTTAGAGAAGAGATAACACCAATCCTTCTCAAAATCTTCCAAAAACTTGCAGAGGGAGAAACACTCCCAAATTCATTCTACGAAGCCACCATCACCCTGATACCAAAACCAGAAAAAGATATCACAAAAAAAGAAAATTATAGACCAATATCACTGATGAACATAGATGCAAAAATCTTGCACAAAATACTAGCAAACAGAATCCAACAGTGCATTAAAAGGATCATACAGCATGATCAAGTGGGATTTATCCCAGGGATGCAAGGATTCTTCAATATATGCAAATCAATCAATGTGGTATACCACATTAACAAATTAAGGAATAAAAACCATATGATCATCTCAATAGATGCAGAAAAAGCTTTTGACAAAATTCAACACCCATTTATGATAAAAAAAAAAAAAAACTCTCCAGAAAATGGGCATAGGGGGAAGCTACCTCAACATAAAAAAGGCCATATATGACAAACCCACAGCAAGCATCACACTCAATGGTGAAAAACTGAAAGCATTTCCTCTAAGATCAGGAACAAGACAAGGATGTCCACTCTCGCCACTCTTATTCAACATAGTTTTGCAAGTCCTATCCACAGCAGTCAGAGAAGAAAAACAAATAAAAGGAACACAAATTGGAAAAGAAGAAGTAAAACTGTCACTGTATGCGGATGACATGATACTATACCTAGAAAATCCTAAAGATGCCACCAGAAAACTACTAGAATTAATCAATGAATTCGGTAAGGTTGCAGGATACAAAATTAATGCACAGAAATCTCTGGCATTGCTATACACCAACAATGAAAAATCAGAGAAATTAAGGAAACACTCCCATTTACCATTGCAACAAAAAGAATAAAATACCTAGGAATAAACCTGCCTAAGGAGGCGAAAGACTTGTACTCAAAAAACTATAAAATACTGATGAAAGAAATCAAAGATGACAAAAACAGATGGAGAAATATACCATGTTCTTGGATTGGAAGAATCAATGTTGTGAAAATGACTACACTATCTAAAGCAATCTATAGATTCAATGCAATCCCTATCAAACTACCAATGGCATTCTTCACAGAATTAGAACAAAATATTTTACAATTCGAATGGAAACACAAAACACCCTGAATAGCCAAAGCAATCTTGAGAAAGAAAAACAGAGTTGGAGGAATCAGGCTCCCCGACTTCAAACTATACCACAAAGCTACAGTAATCAAGATAGTATGGTACTGGCACAAAAACAAAAATATAGATCAATGGTACAGGATAGAATGCCCAGAGATAAACCCATGCACACGTGGGCACCTAATTTATGACAAAGGAGGCAAAAACATACAATGGAGAAAAGACAGCCTCTTCAATAAGTGGTCCTGGGAAAACTGGACAGCTACATGTAAAAGAATGAAATTAGAATACTACCTAACACCATACACAAAAATAAACTCCAAATGGATTAAAGACTTAAATGTAAGATGAGACACTATAAAACTCTTAGAGGAAAATATAGGAAAAACACTCTGACATAAACCACAGCAAGGTCTTTTTTGACCCACCTCCTAGAGTAACGGAAATAAAAACAAAAATAAACAAATGGGACTAAATGAAACTTAAAAGCTTTTGCACAACAAAGGAAACCATAAACAAGACAAAAAGACAACCCTCAGAATGGGAGAAAATATTTGCAAATGGAACAACAGACAAAGGATTAATCTCCAAAATATACAAACAGCTCATGCAGCTCAATATCAAAAAACAAAAAACCGAACACGGGAAGATGGCGGAAGAGTAAGACGCGGAGATCACCTTCCTTCCCACAGATACATTAGAAATACATCTACACGTGGAACTGCTCCTACAGAACACCCACTGAACGCTGGCAGAAAACGTCAAACCTCCCAAAAGCACGCAAGGAGAGGGGATTCAGAGCGCCGCCTAAACGAACTCCAGAGACGGGCGCGAGCCGCGGCGATCAGCGCGGACCCCAGAGATGGGAATGAGACGCTAAGGCTGCTGCTGCCGCCACAAAAAGCCTGTGTGCGAGTACAGGTCACTCTCCACACCACCCCTCCCGGGAGCCGGTGCAGCCCGCCACGGCCAGGCTCCCGTGATCCAGGGACAACTTCCCCGGGAGAACACATGGCGCGCCTCGGACTGGTGCAACGTCATGCCGGCCTCTGCCACCGCAGGCTCGCCCCGCATCCGTATCCCTCCCTCCCCCTGGCCTGAGTGAGCCAGAGCCCCCGAAGCAGCTGCTCCTTTAACCCCGTTCTGTCTGGGCGGGGAACAGACGCCCTCTGGCGACCTACACGCAGAGGTGGGTCCAAATCCAAAGCTGAACCCTGGGAGCTGTGCGAACAAAGAAGAGAAAGGGAAATCTCTCCCAGCAGCCTCAGAAGCAGCGGATTAAAACTCCACAAACAACTTGATGTGCCTGCATCTGTTGAATACCTGAATAGACAACGAATCATCCCAAATTCAGGAGGTGGACTTTGGGAGTAGGATATATTAATTTTTCCTTTTCCTTTTTTTGTGAGTGTATATGTATATGCTTCTGGGTGAGATTTTGTCTGTATAGCTTTGCTTTATAATAGCTTTATTTTACTTCACTATATTTTATCCTCTTTCTTTCTTTCTTTCTATTTTTTCTCCCTTTTACTCTGAGCCGTGTGGATGAAAGGCTCTTGGTGCTCCAGCCAGGCATCAGGGCTGTGCCTCTGAGGTGGGAGAGCCAACTTCAGGACACTGGTCCACAAGAGACCTCCCAGCTCCACGTAATACCAAATGGCGAAAATCTCTCAGAGATCTCCATCTCAACATCAAGACCCAGCTTCACTCAACGACCAGCAAGCTACAGTGCTGGACACCCTATGCCAAACAACTAGCAAAACAGGAACACAGCCCCATCCATTAGCAGAGAGGCTGCCTAAAATCATAATAAGGCCACAGACACCCCAAAATACACCACCAGACGTGGACGTGCCCACCAGAAAGACAAGATCCAGCCTCATCCACCAGAACAGAGGCACTAGTTCCCTCCACCAGGAAGCCTACACAACCCACTGAACCAACCTTAGCCACTGGGGACAGATACCAAAAACAACGGGAACTACGAACCTGCAGCCTGTGAAAAGGAGACCCCAAACACAGTAAGATAAGCAAAATGAGAAGACAGAAAAACACACAGCAGATGAAGGAGCAGGGTCAAAACACACCAGACCTAACAAATGAAGAGGAAATAGGTAGTCTACCTGAAAAAGAATTCAGAATAATGATAGTAAGGATGATCCAAAATCTTGGAAATAGAATAGACAAAATGCAAGAAACATTTAACAAGGACGTAGAAGAACTAAAGAGGAACCAACCAACGATGAAAAACACAATAAATGAAATTAAAAATACTCTAGATGGGATCAATAGCAGAATAACTGAGGCAGAAGAATGGATAAGTGACCTGGAAGATAAAATGGTGGAAATAACTACTGCAGAGCAGGATAAAGAAAAAAGAATGAAAAGAACTGAGGACAGTCTCAGAGACCTCTGGGACAACATTAAACGCACCAACATTCGAATTATAGGGGTCCCAGAAGAAGAAGAGAAAAAGAAAGGGACTGAGAAAATATTTGAAGAGATTATAGTTGAAAACTTCCCTAATATGGGAAAGGAAATAGTTAATCAAGTCCTGGAAGCACAGAGAGTCCCATACAGGATAAATCCAAGGAGAAACACGCCAAGACACATCTTAATCAAACTGTCAAAAATTAAATATTAAGAAAACATATTAAAAGTAGCAAGGGAAAAACAACAAATAACACACAAGGGAATCCCCATAAGGTTAACAGCTGATCTTTCAGCAGAAACTTTGCAAGCCAGAAGGGAGTGGCAGGATATACTTAAAGTGATGAAGGAGAAAAACCTACAACCTAGATTAATCTACCCAGCAAGGATCTCATTCAGATTTGATGGAGAAATTAAAACCTTTACAGACAAGCAAAAGCTGAGAGAGTTCAGCACCACCAAACCAGCTTTACAACAAATGCTAAAGGAACTTCTCTAGGCAAGAAACACAAGAGAAGGAAAACACCTACAATAACAAACCCAAAACATTTAAGAAAATGGGAATAGGAACATACATATCGATAATTACCTTACATGTAAATGGATTAAATGCTCCCACCAAAAGACACAGACTGGCTGAATGGATACAAAAACAAGACCCATATATATGCTGTCTACAAGAGACCCACTTCAGACCTAGAGACACATACAGACTGAAAGTGAGGGGATGGAAAAAGATATTCCATGCAAATGGAAATCAAAAGAAAGCTGGAGTAGCAATTCTCATATCAGACAAAATAGACTTTAAAATAAAGACTATTACAAGAGACAAAGAAGGACACTATATAATGATCAAGGGATCGATCCAAGAGGAAGGTATAACAATTGTAAATATTTATGCACCCAACATAGGAGCACCTCAGTACATAAGGCAAATACTAACAGCCATAAAAGGGGAAATCGACAGCAACACAATCATAGTAGGGGACTTTAACACCCCACTTTCACCAATGGACAGATCATCCAAAATGAAAATAAATAAGGAAACACAAGCTTTAAATGATACATTAAACAAGATGGACTTAATTGATATTTATAGGACATTCCACCCAAAAACAACAGAATACACATTTTTCTCAAGTGCTCATGGAACATTCTCCAGGATAGATCATATCTTGGGTCACAAATCAAGCCTTGGTAAATTTAAAAAAATTGAAATCGTATCAAGTATCTTTTCCGACCACAACGCTATGAGACTAGATATCAATTACAGGAAAAGATCTGTAAAAAATACAAACACATGGAGGCTACACAATACACTACTTAATAACGAAGTGATCACTGAAGAAATCAAAGGGGAAATCAAAAAATACCTAGAAACAAATGACAATGGAGACACGACGATCCAAAACCTATGGGACGCAGCAAAAGCAGTGCTAAGAGGGAAGTTTATAGCAATACAAGCCTACCTCAAGAAACAGGAAACATCTCGAATAAACAACCTAACCTTGCACCTGAAGCAATTAGAGAAAGAAGAACAAAAAATCCCCAAAGCTAGCAGAAGGAAAGAAATCATAAAGATCAGATCAGAAATAAATGAAAAAGAAATGAAGGAAACAATAGCAAAAATCAATGAAACTAAAAGTTGGTTCTTTGAGAAGATAAACAAAATTGATAAACCATTAGCCAGACTCATCAAGAGAAAAAGGGAGAAGACTCAAATCAATAGAATTAGAAATGAAAAAGGAGAAGTAACCACTGACACTGCAGAAATACAAACGATCATGAGAGATTACTACAAGCAACTCTATGCTAATAAAATGGACAACCTGGAAGAAATGGACAGATTCTTAGAAATGCACAACATACCGAGACTGAACCAGGAAGAAATAGAAAATATGAACAGACTAATCACAAGCACTGAAATTGAAACTGTGATTAAAAATCTTCCAACAAACAAAAGCCCAGGACCAGATGGCTTCACAGGCGAATTCTATCAAACATTTAGAGAAGAGCTAACACCTATCCTTCTCAAACTCTTCCAAAATATTGCAGAGGGAGGAACACTCCCAAACTCATTCTATGAGGCCACCATCACCCTGATACCAAAACCAGACAAAGATGTCACAAAGAAAGAAAACTACAGGCCAATATCACTGATGAACATAGATGCAAAAATCCTCAACAAAATACTAGCAAACAGAATCCAACAGCACATTAAAAGGATCATACACCATGATCAAGTGGGGTTTATCCCAGGAATGCAAAGATTCTTCAATATACCCAAATCAATCAACGTGATACACCATATTAACAAATTGAAGGAGAAAAACCATATGATCATCTCAATAGATGCAGAGAAAGCTTTCGACAAAATTCAACACCCATTTATGATAAAAGCCCTGCAGAAAGTAGGCATAGAGGGAACTTTCCTCAACATAATAAAGGCCATATATGACAAACCCACAGCCAACATTGTCCTCAGTGGTGAAAAACTGAAACCATTTCCACTAAGATCAGGAACAAGACGAGGTTGCCCACTCTCACCACTATTATTCAACATAGTTTTGGAAGTGTTAGCCACAGCAATCAGAGAAGAAAAAGAAATAAAAGGAATCCAAATCGGAAAAGAAGAAGTAAAGCTGTCACTGTTTGCAGATGACATGATACTATACATAGAGAATCCTAAAGATGCTACCAGAAAACTACTAGAGCTAATCAATGAATTTGGTAAAGTAGCAGGATACAAATTTAATGCACAGAAATCTCTTGCATTTCTATACACTAATGATGAAAAATGTGAAAGTGAAATTAAGAAAACACTCCCGTTTACCACTGCAACAAAAGAATAAAATATCTAGATTTATCTAAAATAAACCTACCTAAGGAGACAAAAGACCTGTATGCAGAAAATTATAAGACACTGATGAAAGAAATTAAAGATGATACAAATAGATGGAGAGATATACCATGTTCTTGGATTGGAAGAATCAACATTGTGAAAATGACTCTACTACCCAAAGCAATCTACAGATTCAATGCAATCCCTATCAAACTACCACGGGCATTTTTCACAGAACTAGAACAAAAAATTTCACAATTTGTATGGAAACACAAAAGACCCCAAATAGCCAAAGCAATCTTGAGAACGAAAAATGGAGCTGGAGGAATCAGGCTCCCTGACTTCAGACTATACTACAAAGCTACAGTAATCAAGACAGTATGGTACTGGCACAAAAACAGAAATATAGATCAATGGAACAGGATAGAAAGCCCAGAGATAAACCCACGCACATATGGTCACCTTATCTTTGATAAAGGAGGCAAGCATATACAGTGGAGAAAAGACAGCCTCTTCAATAAGTGGTGCTGGGAAAATTGGACAGATACATGTAAAAGTATGAAATTAGAACACTCCCTGACACCATACGCAAAAATAAACTCAAAATGGATTAAAGACCTAAGTGTAAGGCCAGACACTATCAAACTCTTAGAGGAAAACATAGGCAGAACACTCTATGACATAAATCACAGCAAGATTCTTTTTGACGCAGCTCCTAGAGAAATGGAAATAAAAACACAAATAAACAAATGGGACCTAATGAAACTTAAAAGCTTTTGCACAGCAAAGGAAACCATAAACAAGACGAAAAGACAACCCTCAGAATGGGAGAAAATATTTGCAAATGAAGCAACTGACAAAGGATTAATCTCCAAGATTTACAAGCAGCTCATGCAGCTCAATAACAAAAAAACGAACAACCCAATCCAAAAATGGGCAGAAGACCTAAATAGACATTTCTCCAAAAAACATATACAGATTGCCAACAGACACATGAAAGAATGCTCAACATCATTAATCATTAGAGAAATGCAAATCAAAACTACAATGAGATATCATCTCACACCGGTCAGAATGGCCATCATCAAAAAATCTAGAAACAATAAATGCTGGAGAGGGTGTGGAGGAAAGGGAACACTCTTGCACTGTTGGTGGGAATGTAAATTGATACAGCCACTATGGAGAACAGTATGGAGGTTCCTTAAAAAACTAAAAATAGAACTACCATACGACCCAGCAATCCCACTACTGGGCATATACCCTGAGAAAACCATAGTTCAAAAAGAGTCATGTACCAAAATGTTCATTGCAGCTCTATTTACAATAGCCAGGACATGGAAGCAACCTAAGTGTCCGTCATCGGATGAATGGATAAAGAAGATGTGGCACATATATACAATGGAATATTACTCAGCCATAAAAAGAAATGAAATGGAGGTATTTGTAATGAGGTGGATGGAGTTAGAGTCTGTCATACAGAGTGAAGTAAGTCAGAAAGAGAAAAACAAATACAGTATGCTAACACATATATATGGAATCTAAGGGAAAAAAAAAAAAAAGGCCATGAAGAACCTAGTGGCAAGACGGGAATAAAGACATAGACCTACTAGAGAATGGACTTGAGGATATGGGGAGGGGGAGGGGTGAGATGTGACAGGGTGAGAGAGTGTCATGGACATATATACACTACCAAATGTACAATAGATAGCTAGTGGGAAGCAGCCGCATAGCACAGGGAGATCAGCTCGGTGCTTTGTGACCACCTAGAGGGGTGGGATGGGGAGGGTGGGAGGGAGGAAGATGCAAGAGGGAAGAGATATGGGAACATACGTATATGTATAACTGATTCACTTTGTTATAAAGCAGAAACAAACACACCATTGTAAAGCAATTATACTTCAATAAAGATGTTTAAAAAAATTAAAAAAATAAAAGTTGACAGAATTGAAAAAAAACAAAACAAAAACAAAAAACAAAAAACAAAAAACCCAATCCAAAAATGGGCAGAAGACCTAAATAGACATTTCACCAAGGAAGACATAAAGATGGCCAAGAGGCACGTGAACAGATGATCAACATCATTAATTATTAGAGAAATGCAAATCAAAACTACAATGAGGTATCACCTCACAACGGTCAGAATGGCCATTATCAAAAAATCTAGAAACAATAAATGCTGGAAAGGGTGTGGTGAAAAGGGAACCCTCCTGCACTGTTGGTGGGAATGTAAATTGTTACAACCACTATGGAGAACAGTAAGGAGGTACCTTAAAAAACTAAAAATAGAACAACCATATGACCCAGCAATCCCACTACTGGGCATATACCCTGAGAAAACCATAATTCAAAAAGAGACATGTACCACAGTGTTCACTGCAGCACTATTTACAATAGCTAGGACATGGAAGCAACCTAAATGTCCATCAACAGATAAATGAATAAAGAAGATGTGGCACATATATACAATGGAATATTACTCATCCATAAAAAGAAACGAAATTGAGTTATTTGTAGTGGGGTGGATGGACCTAAAGTCTGTCATACAGAGTCAAGTAAGTCAGAAAGAGAAAAACAAATACTGTATGCTAACGCATATATATGGAATCTAAAAAAAAAAAAAAAAATGGTACTGATGAACCTAGTTGCAGAGCAGGAATAAAGAGGTAGACCTAGAAAATGCACTTGAGGACATGCGGTGGGAGGGCAAAGCTGGGGCGAAGTGAGAGTAGCATCGACATATATACACTACCGAATGTAAAATAGTTGGCTGGTGGGAAGCAGCAGCATAGCACAGGGAGATCGGCTCGGTGCTCTGTGATGACCTAGAGGGGTGGGATAGGGAGGATGGGAGGAAGGCTCAAGAGGGAGGGGATATGGGGACATGTGCATGCATATGGCTGATTCGCTTTGTTGTGCAACAGAAACTAACACAATATTGTGAAGCAATTATAGTCCAATAAAGATCTATTAAAAAAAAGTGTGTATTTGTGTGTATATGTGTATAAACATGTGAGTGTGTATATGTGTGTGTTATGTCCATATGTATGAATGTGTGTATATGTGTGTGAGTGGGTACATGCATGTGAAAATATGTATGAGTGTATGTGTATATATATGTGAGAGAATAAGTGTATGTGTGTGAGAGTGTATGGGAGTGAATGTATTTGTGTGTCTGTCTGTATGTATGTATGTAGGTGTATATAAATGTATGAATGTATGTATGTGTGTATATATGTTTATCTATGCATAGTATTTATGTGTGGGTATGGGTATGTGTATATATGTATCTATAAGTACATGTATATAAGTATTTTGCAAATGCATGCATATGTGTGTATTTGTGTGCATGTGTGGGTATGCGTGTATGTACATACATGTGCATCCACACACATCAAATTGGAGGTAATACAGATCAGGTGTTCCATATGTGTTGTTCTGTCTTTTCAAGTAGATTTTATGCGTATTAAGGTCTGAAGTTATGACTCATATTTCTTTTGGAATTTGCACACAGTGAGTTCTCAACAATACTTATAGAACTGAATTTGGCACCACTACCCCTCAATTTCCATGGACCAGCAAGTTTTCACAGACCAAACTTCAGGGCTTTTTTTTTGCTCAGTACAAAATAGTTTATAGTCAGAATAAAAAGTAGAAAATAAGACCCTAGAGATGAGTTTATTTTAAAATTTACAGAAACACAGTTATTCTTTTTTTCTGGATTCCATAGCAAGTATCAGGTAACAAGAGTCTATAATTAAATGTCTATATTGCATAATTCCTCAAAAATCACTAAAATTAGTTAAGGAAAGATTGAGAAGATGCTAGGCTGTGGATGACCCACTTTATTAGCCAGAAGAACAGATGAGACTCCATCAAGTGGACCTCACCTCCACTCTGGGCCAGTGGTAACTCACTCATTTAGGTGAAGGTGGGGACCCCCTTCACAGATGTTTTGTAGCAGGAGAGGGAGATGGTAGTGGTGGTGGTGATGCATGTGGCCTCCTGGTCCTGTGTGGGAAACCTGTCAACCCACATGTTCAGCTCTCAGGATAGGAGGGTGGGGTCCACAGGGGAGAGTCATAGCCCAGGCCTGAGCAGACATGCTCAGCGATGCATCCTCCTGACAAGGAGACACAGCCACGGCTTTTGTTCTGTAGGCCAGCAAAGGCAGCCGGAGTGGGAGAGCCATCCAAAAGCAAGAGAGACCATTTCCTCACACACAAAAAGAGGTTAGTCTCTTATTTTTTTTTCCTCTGAAGACTGAGTCAGGCAGGAAATCAACACCCTAAGGTCAGATCTAAGTTGAAGAAGTGAGAGCTCCATTTGGGTTCAATTCAGCAGGCTGCAAGACACACACAGTCTAGATGGGCAATAAACCAGAAGATCCACAGCAGCAGAAGAAATGCCTTACTTCCAAACAGCACTTGGAGCTCAAGAACAGTCTCCTGCATTTAAAGTCAGACTCCCCACCCAGCAAACCAAGCTGTGTTCTTTCTGGGTGGCTGGCTTAAAGAATTGTACATTACAGTGGAAACTCCCATTTACTTCATTTACTGCCATTTATAATATTTTCCACTATTTGGAGATAATGAATTCATCCTTTTCTTTTTTCCCTTTTTTTTTTTTGCATGCCACCACAAGAGCCAAATGTTCCAGAATCTTTCTCAAATGTGTTACCCTTCATTTTCTATGATAGCTTTAGTGGTTTCTTTGGAAAGGCCCCAATATCAACCAAATTAACAATGCTGAGAATAAACTCAACTGTCACTTTCATTCCCTTTGAACAGCAGGAGGGAAACGCCACCTTCAAGATCCTTTCCAGCGTGCAGGCATAAAGTAGACAGGTTAATTAAAGTCACTCCCAGAAAAACAACCACCTACCATAGAAAGTTTCTCCCTAGCCCAGTCTAACTCTGTATCACAGTCTTAGACAATCTCCAGTTTACCTGAAATTTATTTCACACGAAAGACTGAAACCATGAATTTTGTCAATGAAATTACATCTCTGCAATTGCCCAGCTGAGGGGCCTTTTGGAAGGATGTCAAGCAAGAGTCTTAGCAGGAGGTCAGAAAGAGAAAGAGAATATTCCAGGCTTCTTTTTCTTGCACAGAGGCCTAGCAGTTTCCTCAGCTTGGGAAGAGTCAGACATGCACTGCATATGTGCTGCATGTGTATAAAGGAACTCGTCACTTAGAAAGCTTACTTTTTGCCAAATAACAGCCTCACAGCAAAGGCAGAGAGACAAAGCCACAGAAGCATCCCTTTCATTTTTATACCCTTCAGTCCACCATCAAAATTGAAGCAATAAATATGCCAACATTTCTCTTTCTTATATTCTGTCATTGTTTGCTATGCCAACAGTCACTACCACGGGGCCAGCAGGAAAAGAGGACATACTGAACGAGGAAAAAAGATGGCATGCAGCTAAATCCATCACCAAACTCCAACTGGTAAAGGAAGTTGGTACCCAAGTCAGGTGAGTGCTAGTACTCGCAGCTCAGATGTGGGTGAGACTGAAGAGCTATCCTGGAGGGGGGGGCAGAAAAATCACCATTTCCACACCACTAAACATGGCTTTTTATTGTCAATTTTCTACAAAGCAGAAAGGAAAAGACATTATTTAATTGTTTGCTAAACTTGTCAGATCTCTGGGGAAATGTTTTCAGCATCCATCATCAGGTGGCACTTCCTTGCTCCAAGAAGTCATTCTTCTAGTGTTGCCTCCATCCTCTGTTAAGGTTTTGGAAACCTATGTAGGTTCCCTATACTTCCTGCTTCAGGTAAGGCAGAGTTGCCCAACTTATATGGTTCAGTCCCTGATATGTCTTGTTCCATCTATTACTTTTAACCTTTCTGGTCTTTATATTGACATGTATCCCTCATAAATAAAACATAGGTGGACTCTATTTTTTCACCCAGTTGGACAATCTCTGCCTTTTAATCTGAGTGTTTAGTCCATTAACATTTAATGTAATTATTGACATGGCTGTATTTAACTCTACACTCTATTTGTTTTCTGCTTGTTCCATTTTGTTGTTGCTGTTCTTTTGTTTCTGCTTTCCTGTCTTCATTTGGATTGATCAATTATCTTTTAGGTATTCTTTTTTATCTACTCTAATATCTTTTTAACTATATTTCTTTGGTTATTTTATTAGTGGTTATGCTAAGGACTATAATATGCATTCTTAACTTGTCACAATTAGCATGAATTAATATTAGACCACATCACATCTAATATATGAATCTTACAACAGTATTCTTCCTTTAACTTCCCTTCCATCTTTATGTGATTGTTATTATATATGTTGTAAACCCCAGAATACACTGCTTATTTTGCTTGAAATAGTCAATGATCTTTTTTTCGGTCAATTATCATTTTAAAAAACAAGAACATAGAAAAAATAAATTGTATGTTTACCCACATATTTATTGTGTTTGGAATTCTTCATTTCTTCCTGTAGAATACTGAACTTCTGCTTCCATTTGGTCCTTTTGAACATTTCTTCCTTGAAAACAAGCCTAAGGTTAGGCATGACAGAAAACTAATGCAAATTGATGGCTGGGTGAAGAACCAGAGCCAGCAATGACAAGTAGGGATGTGCAACAGCCTTCTTGTGATTGTGAAGACACATACTACACAAGTGATTTTGCAGCAAGAATTTTTAGGGCCTATTTTTACTGTAGGAGGGAAAACCCAAGGGTGTTGGATTAAGCCTCAAAAGGCGTTCAAGATCGAAATAATCTTTTCTGAAAGTTAGAACTAGGATCAAAAAGTTTAAGAGACTTAGAAGCTGATTTACACTCAAGATAAAAAAACCAAGATTATTCAACATGAAAAAAAATGTGTTGAAAACCATTGATTCTCCATGACAGGGCTTCTCAGGCTGCAGGGGTGGGGGAGGGCATGGCACAGAAGTTAAAAGTGTAGACTATGGTGTCTCACTTCCTGAGTTTGACTCCTGCCTCACTACTTATTGGCAATGTAAACTTGAGAAAGTTAATTAACTTCTCTGGCCTTGTTTCCTTACCTGTAAAATGGGCATGATGATAATAACAATGATCTCAGAAGGCTGTTGTGGAGGGAGCATCTAAAAAGCACTTGGAACACTGCCTGGCACACATTCCCAGTGTTCAATAAACATTAGCCATTACAATTATTGTTACCAGGTGACTCTTCATGTTGTTTCTAAATCTAGGATTCTGTTTTGCCCTGAGTCTTCTCTTTTTTATTATGCTTGGGTTCAAAGCAAAAATAAGACAATTGTTTTCATACCACACTTTCCTCTTTCACTCAATCTCAGTACTCACTTATGAAACACTGTAATTTTTGCCTAAATTCCTAATTTGCAACACTGACAGAACTTATTTCTTTCACTGAAATAATCTACTAAGACAAGAACTATGGCACAAATATATCATATAACATTCCCAGATCAATGAAAAACCAAATACCATGGATAAAATCAGACAGACTCCTTGACGTGTGCTCTTAAAAAGTGGTCAGCCATGAAAGAAATAAGACTTGGTCTCTAAGTGATCAGACAATGAGAAACAAGAGAACTAACTTATGCTGCTGACCTATACCACCCACTAATTACCCATAGGAACTCTAAGGTTCTAAACCATCTTCATGATAGGATCCAGTAACCTCATTTTACAGGTGTCATAACTGATATTTGGAGAAGTTTAAGTCACTCATCCAACTTCACACAGATGTGTCTCCCACAGCCATAATCTTTCCACCATAGCAAATACTACATCATGTTCATGGGCTGCAGGAGAGCAGGGACATTTAGAATATGTCAGGACCTGGAGAACTAGATAGAAGTTTGAATAGACTCAGTTAATGGAGAACAGAACACATGGAGGTCAGGAAAGCAGGCAGCCAATAAAGGGAGTTGAGAGAAATCAGGAATAGTCCAGCCTTGGTGTGGCTTCCCCAAAAAATAGACAGTCAAGGACTGATTTTGAGTGGTTGATTTGGGAAGTAGAGGAGCACCAATAAGAGAGTAGGGAAGCCAAACAGGGAAGGAAGGCAGCCAATGAAGTTTGTCTTATAAGCAAATTACTACTGTGGGCAACTGGAACTTAAACCCACTGGGGAACCCCTGGAGCCAGTATAGATCCACGAACCTCAGAGTTACCCCACCCAGAGGGTGAGGGAGACGGGGTGTTTATACAAATTCACCCTATTTCTTCTGTCCGTCAGTGGCTGATGACTGCTCCTGGTGGTGTTCATTCCATGGTACTCTAACCTGCCATGTGCATGAGCAGAATGGCCTTCGATGACAGGAGGATGTTCTCAAATGAAATAAAGGCAGTGCTGGCAGCTGAAAGTTAGGCCAGCACATGTTGAAATGGTAAAAACCAAAGTCAGGAATTCAGCTTGATAAATATCAGAAATGATGGTAGGTTGATAAGGCTAAGAAACCAGAAATCATTGAATTGGCTTTATAGAAACTATACATATTTTCTAGATCAGCACCTTTATTTTTGTATTGAGGTCACCAAGAAAAGAAAATGGCCCTTGGATGACCAGTGCACTAACAGCAAATTATATTCTAATTTCATGCCCTTGAACTCCAATATTCTCTCCTATTACACCATGTGGAGAATAGTGATGCACTTTATTCCAAAACAGGTCTGATCCAGGCAATAGCCTCTTTTAAAACACCAGGGAAGGCAAAAAATAAATTTGAGGAAATAGATGGGGTCTGGGTTTGCAAATTCATATAAGGAAGTAAGTGGCAAAGAGGAAAATAGAGAAATTAAAAAGTAACAGTAGGAACTGTTACATAGTGTTGATGGGAATCCAAGATGGTGTGGCCACTTTGGAAAACAATTTGGCTGTTTTGTAAAAAGGTTGGTTTGGGTTCCAGTATTCTAATAGGGAGTTGGAATATTAAAACATACTCTTACCATACAATCCAGCAATTCCACTCCGTAAGTATTTTTTCAAGAGAAATGAAAATTTACATTCACACCAGAACCTATATGCCAATACACATAGTGGATTTTCATAACTACCAAAAACTGGAAATAAACTGCCAAATGTCCCTCAGTCACAGAATGGATAAACAAAGTGCCAAACATCCATATAATGGAATCCTACTCAGAAACAAAAAGGAACGAACTAGGATATGCACAACATGGGCGAGACTTAAATGCATCATGCTAACTAACAGAAGCCAGACTCAAAAGGCCACACAATATGATTCCATTTACATGACGTTCTAGAAAAGACTGGACGTGTGGGAAAGGATGAACTACCAAGGGGTAGTTCACAAGAGAATTTTGCAGGTGATGGAAATATCTTGATTGTCTTGGTAGTTACATGACTATGTACCTTTGTCAAATTCATAGAATTATACACCAAAAAGAGAGAATTTTGCTGTATGCATTTTTTTAAGTGAACAAAAATTTTTAAAGGCAATGGTAGGTTCTGACAGCAGCAAGGAACCTCAAAGTTGAAAACCAAACGCATTGTACTGGGACTTAAAATTCCACCTTCTTGTGCTTCAGCCATTGGCAGCAGCATCCTGGGCCCTTAGTAACTGAGACGGTCCATGATTAAAGCAAAAACATGTGCAGACTAACAGATTCTTTGAACCTCCATGAGACTACACCTCCAACTTTATGACAGAGCCAAATCATGTGGATTGATTGCAGTCCAGTACCACAAAAATGACAATCATTCAATGAGATAAATAACAAAATTTTTAAAAGCAGAATATCAGATTTTTTAAAGGATGGAAACATAACATACACCCTGGAGTCTAGGAGTCACATGCATGGTAAAACTGTCTTTGATTGTACATGAAGCATTTGGAGCAGAGGAAAAAACATAGACATTGGAACTGGACAAAACGGTATGAACTCCCTGACTCATCACATGATTATGGCAGATCAAATCTGGAGTCTCAGTTTTTTACCCCTCCCTGAACCATGTTCTTTGATATATAACTTCATAGTTCTCCCCCTTGAACTGTGGCCATCAGGTACTTCTCTAGCCCTTAACTTTGGGCTTAGTGAGGAGACATGCTTTGGCCAACGGGATGTGGATGGAAGTGACGGCATGACAGTTCTGAGCACTCACCTAAAGAAGTCATGTGCTGTTGCCATCTCCATGAAAAGAGCTTTCTTGTGTCCCTAGATGAATTCACATGACACAGGCCATTCCAGCTAATCTCCTGACCTATGAGCAAGAATAAATGAACCTTGTTTTAAGTCATTGAGTTTTGGGGGCAGTTTGTTATGCAGCATTACTATGTTAATAGCTAACCAAGACAATGATCTCAGGTGAGTTTATGTCCCATGTATCCATTTAGTCATCCAAAACAAATATTTATTGAACACATACAATGTGCTAAGGACTACAGCAGGTGCTGAACACCCTGCTGAGCAATGAGCCTAATGGTCCCTTCTGACTGTAACCTAAAGCTCACTGTCATGTGGGTCCAAATGAGGTCATTAATGCACATATTCAGCCAGCTCTAAAACTAGCCCCTGCTTATACAACAAGTTCAGTATAAGCTGATTCCTATCAAGCTCTAAATTTATTTGGGCTGTATGCTCGGCCATCTCTCATTCCACGCTCTACCGCCCTTTGCCCCCACTGCCTTCCACGTCTCTTACTAGGCTTTACCAAGCTATGCTTAATTGTGGGGGTCCAACAGCAGTGTAGGTACTAAAAAATGTAGTTGTTCTGAGCACTAGACACATGTGGCCCTTTAATTAAAATTCAGTTCCTCAGCACATTAGCCTCATTTCAAATGCTCAATAGCCCCATGTGGCCAGTGAATACTGTATTGGACAGAACATATATAAACATCTTTATCATCACAGGAAGTTCCACTGGACAGAGTCAACTTGAGTTCCAGTTTGCAAATATCACCCTTTTCTTCCAATGGCTCATACATGCTATCAGAATGTCATGTGCCAGCCTCAGTGCTAAACCCAGAAGTGACATCAATGCAGATACTATTGCAGACTCTGTCCCATCATGCTGTTTCCTTCTGTTGGAAGGAATTCTCATTGATATCTCAGAGTCCCTCCATGAAGCTTGGCTTCTGTCATAACCCTTCCCCCTGCCAAGTCCATTTTAATTCAAGTTATTTTCCTCCTACTGGAAATTTCTAGAATCTCATGAAAATCAGTCAATATACACAGTAACCTAGAGAAAGAGATGCCACCCAACTTCTCCTGTCTGATGTATCCACACCTCAGATCCAGCTAGGCAGGACTACAATCACGTGGAACTGAAATGGAAATTATAATATTCAGGTGTTAAAGTGAGGAATAAATCCAGTAATATGTATAACATGTCCAGTGTAGGACTAGGAACATAGTAGATATCAAGAAATAATGCTTTTTAGCACAGGGAGATCAGCTCGGTGCTTTGTGACCACCTAGAGGGGTGGGATAGGGAGGGTGGGAGGGAGACGCAAGAGGGAGGGGATATGGGGATATATGTATACATATAGCTGATTCACTTTGTTATACAGCAGAAACTAACATAACATTGTAAAGCAATTATACTCCAATAAAGATGTTAAGAAAAAAAAGAAAGAAAAAAAGAAATAATGCTTTTCCCTCTAGTCATCTCAATTGTATTGGAATTTGGCATAATTTCCTGATGCTAGCGACTGGCTGATTCCATTAAGGTTTCTAATTAATACCCACCCAGATAAGTTCACAGGTGACTGGAGATGTTAGCACAATCAAAACTCTCAACTAGGACCCACAACTACCTCCCTTTAACTGCACCAAGATCTTATCCTTTGCCACTGGAGGAGTAGAAGCAAGAAAGATTCCTCACTGGAAGATCCCAATTTCAACTGCATGACCACTAAATGATTTCAGATGGCTCTGAAGGAATCCCCGCTCCTTCCCTTGGCTCCCTGGGAGCTGCTTTCAGGAACACAACAATACGACCATGAAAAAAAATCTCAACATCTCAACCACCTCTATACTGATCTTTCTTCTTTAACCTTTGGGGTTCTTAAAAATATTTAAAATAGAAGGAGGCCTAATTGGGAAGAATAACGTCTGCCCTGAAGGAAGAACAGTTAACCAAGAACAAAGCTACAGGAGGGTTTCTGTTGTGTTTTCTTCTAAGCTCACTGGAATTTTTGGTCTTGGACGGACAGATCAGCACAGCACATGGCTCCCAAGTTTCCAACCCCAAAATATTTGTCTTAATTTTAAATCTTTGAAGAAGAAATGCTAAATTTGCTTCATGATTTTTTACTACTGAATATGATGGAAAGAGAATGCTAGCTCCTGCCTCTTATCACCCCCCCCCCAGAAGAAGTTGGGCCAATGGAAAAAGCTGAGATTTTGCTTTTTTTCTACCCATCTATTGAGATTTTCAAAGTATACCACTCAGAAAATATCCCCATTTGAAAAGAACTTTATCCCTGGTACTTACGGCTTTGATGACTAGATTTGGAAAAAAAAAAAAAAAAACAACACACTTACAATTCTAAAGTAAGTAAACGCTCAGTCCTTCCAAGATACCAGAACCTAAATACCCCCAGACACTACTTCCTCTCAGAAGAACTGGAAGAATAAATTTGCATTTGCCATTCTCTGAAAAATGCTGATCACCAGACCAAACTCCTTTGAATAGGCCTTTCAAACTCCAATACATCTCACATTATTGTGCATCAAATTTTCCAGCCAACAGAATTAAACTCTGGTTTACTCCATTTTTTTCTAATTTTACATTTTCTACATTTTATTTTGTGCATGTGGCATGTTCCTTTTCTTTCTTTTCACTCCTTATACCTTGTCTTTCATTTGCTTCCCTCTTTCTGTGATACACAAGATCCCTTCGTCTTCCCTGTCTCAGTAAATAGCTAAACCATCTGTCCAAAGGCTCAGGTCATAAATATAGGATTCATCCTTGATTTCTCCTTTTCTCTCATGGCCAGCATCCAATCTGTCAACACGGCCTCCTGAGTTTGCCTCCAAAACATTTCCTGAATCCATTACATCTCTTTCTGAATTGGTTTACATCTATTTCTTCTGTTCCACTACCTTGCTCCAAGACAACATTATCTTTGCAATGACCTACTAATTGGTTTCTCTGCTTCCACTTTTGTTCTCCTACTATCCATTCTTCACAAAGCAGTTGGAATATCTTTTAAAATATATATAAATTTATTTCACTCCCCTGTATAAACTCACCATTGGCTTCCTTTGAGACTTATACTGAAATATAAATTTCTTAGAATACTTTACTGTGGCTCTGAAGAGCCTAGCCTGTGCCCACCTTCCAACCTCATCTTCTGGGCTTATTTCCCATCATTGTCCCCTGGTGCTCTGCACTCCAGTACACTGGCTTCTCCTCTGCATGCTGAATTTGCCAACTTTCTTCTTGCCTTGGCACATTTGCATTAGCTGTTCTCTCTGCCTGAAACAATTTCCTCCCACAACTCTGAACGACCAGCTCATTCTTGCCCTTCAAGTCGATGTCATTTTGGAGAGGATTTCCCTGACTACTCAGTCTAATGTAGCTCTCCAGTCATTTTGGATTCTAACCCTGCAACATACATTTTTTATAGTACTTACCACCAGCTAATATCTACTAGATTTATTTCTTTGCTTATTGTCTCCTCCTCCACAGTAGAATGGCAGCCCCAGTAGAGCAGGGATCTTGTGTCTTATTACAACTGCACACAGTAGGTGCTAAATGAAATATTTTTGAACGAAAAAGTGAATAACCCTCCAGAATATTTTCTTCTCCTAACCTGAAGGCTATTTGAGAATATATCCTTCACCTCAGCCAGAGAAACGAAGTCACTCTCTTTAAAGTGGATAGGAAAGAAAATGACGTTAACATTGATTTTGTGTGTTCTTTGTGCCTGGCACTGTGCTTCATCCTCTGAATGAATTATATTATTTAGTACTTACAATACCCCATTTGAGTGGGCACAAGTATCTGCATTTTAAAAAGAAAAGCTGAGAGTGACCATCCTCGGAGCTTGCCACCCTGTTCAGATCCCATTTAGACCTGGCTACTGTGAATAATCGCTGCTATGTTCAGAGCTGCCTTCTCTTGAGAATTGCCTTCTTATGACATAACACTTCATGGGGAGACTGCACCCCTCCATGGAAGCCCCTAGACAAAAACGGACACAAGGGTACAGGAGGTGACCCCCTTGAGACCAATTCTCTGGTACAGTTTACACTTCAGAGCTCTCCGTGGGATCAGGCTGAACCTAGATTCCAGTTAAGTTGGATTCTACATTCAGTATCTTCCCCTTCCCTTTCATGCTTCCCTCATTCTATTTCAGAGTTCTCCTGAGAGCGCGCTCCCTTAATGAATCATTTGCACAAAAATCTCCATCTGAGTCTCTGCCTCTAAGGAATTTGACCTAAGATGCTTAGTGAGAAAAAAATCATGCACTTAAGGTCAGAGAGTTAATAAGTGGTACAGTTAGAATCCACCCACAGGTCTGCAGGACCCCTGTGCCCTTACCACCATACTGCACTGACTCCTTCGGAAGTTCATCTTCATACCTTCAGGGAAGATTGCCATGGACCTTTCTGGTATGAGAATTTCTGAAATATGCCCAAAGGCAAAAAAATGTTTAAAAAACCCTGCAATAGGGGTGACTGGCCCTTCTCTTCCTAAGATACATATCGCTGACAAGCATAAGGGGGAAAAAAGATGCATAGAGGAAAAGAGACAATGGTAGCTAAGGACTGGCTCTGTGCCTTTCTTAAGAATCCAACTGTCTATTCTGTGACCTTGAACACCTCCATCTCAGATTCCTCATCTGTAAAACGGATGGAAAATACCTATGGCGAAAAGTCATGTTATAATGTCCGGTAGGTAGTAGATGCTCGGTAAGTGAAGCTAATAGTCTCCAAAATCACAAGTGTTGTTACCCAACTCCAAGCATTTCCTGAGATTCAAGTCCTGGAACTCCAAACATGTTCCCCACATCTCCTGTCTTCTTTTCATGGAGACTGGTTTTTGGCACATATGATAAGTTGCTTTAATCAGTTAAGCAAAGGCTGGGGTGGGGGGTGCCAAGGAGCTGGGCGTTGAAGGGAAATCGCCTCTATGGCCTTAGTCCGAGGCATCTAGCTCTACGTAAGCATGCTAAAGGGAAATAATGCCGGTATTCACCACTCCCAAATGATGCTATAAGAATTAAGATGATGACACATGGTTGCAGCAACATGGATGGACCTAGAGATTATCATACTAAGTGAAGTCAGACAGAAAAGACAAACATCCTATGATATCACTTATATGTAGAATCTAAAAAAAAAAAAAATGATACAAATGAACTTCTTTACAAAACAGAAACAGATTCACAGACATTGAAAACAAACTTATGATTACCAAAGGTGAAAGAGCTGGGGAGGGATAAATTAGGACCTTGGGATTAACAGAAACACACTACTATATATAAAATGGATAAGCAACAAGGTCCTACTGTATAGCACAGGAAACCATACTCAATATCTTATAATAGCCTATAATGGAAAAGAATCTGAAAAATAATATATATACACACACACACACATACACATATATATGCAAAAAACTGAATCCGTTTGCTGTACACCACAAACTAACACAACACTGTAAAGCAACTATACTTCAATTAAAAAAAAAAGATACTTACATATGGTCCAACTGTACAGAAAGCTACAGATGTGCCTTCTTAGCATATCTGTTGCCCTTGGACATAAGAAAAGGAATGAGCATACCTCAAACTCATTTAATGCCTCTTAAATGCATGGTTGAGCCACTGAAAAGTCACCCTCATTATCATAGTTAATATCCCCTATGCCAAGTGCTTTATAATCATTATTCTGTTTAATCCTTACTACAGCCCTGCATTTTTTTTAAAATACTCCTGGTCCTTTCTAGAGAAAACAGAGGCTAGAGCAGTGGGCCTCAAATTTTGGCATGCAGCAGAATCACCTGCAGGGCTTTTTAAAATCTAGATTGCTGGGCCCCATCCCCAGAGACTCTAATTCTGTAGGTTTAGAGGAATGGCCCAAGAATTTGCCATTGGACCACACTTTGAGAACCACCGGCTTAGAAGAATTACAAAACATTTCTAAGACTCCAACCCTTCAAAGAGTTTGTTTACATTCTAAAGTCTCTGCTGTTATCTATGGAAGGGAAATTCTTGCCTGGTCTTAACCTGGGATCTGCTGAACTTGGCTCCTACTGGGTCACAAGAGCCAACTGTCATCATACCTTCCCAATTTCACATTCACAGATGTCACATTGGTAGCTTGAAATCAGCTATGGTGGGAGAATTCACACCATGGAAATTGGCGAACGCTACAAACCAGGGTTTGTTTTTTCACCCAAGAAGCCAGTTATTAAACTCTTACCAGTATATCACTGGTCAAGACGATGCCTACAGATTCCTCTGCTCACTCTCATTCCTATCAGAAAGACTTCATCAGTAACCAAGGACCATGACTGTGGCTAAGACAGTGGCTCTATCCATATACAGGTTTCTAATACCACATTCTCAAGCAAGTCCATTTCTTTTCTTCAGTTTTTCTTTAAAAAGGAAAGTAATCAATTTTAATGTAAAATTTTTCCCCTGGAAATCATGCGGGGCATAACCCAGCCCCACTGTATCTACAGTGGGAGTGGCAAGCCTCTGTGTGAAGTCATCTCATGCATCCTTTGCCTTCCTTTATATTTCTAACAAATATTTTTGAGACCCTGCTCTCTGCCAGGCACTGGATTAGGCAAAGGGGAGAAGACAGTGGTGGGCTGTGGCTTTGTGAATCAAATAGTCTCACGTGGGCTTGAGGAAGAATAATTCCAAATTTTCAGATAGAAGAAAATCTAAAAGAAACCTTTATCTGAGAATTCTGATTAGAGCTCAGATTTTTAATGGGTAATACAATCATATACGTGGTACAAAATTCTAAAGGTACAAAAGGATATACAGTAAAATATACATCTCCCTCCCATTTTTGTCTTCCAAGCACCCAGGTCCCATCTTCTGGAAGAAAATGCTATTTTCATTTTGTGTGTGTGTATTCAAAGATATTTTGTGCACATAAAAACAAATACATTTTTTTCTTTTTTAACACTGATGACAGCTCACAACACAAATTTTTCTGCACCCTGCATTTTTTTTCATAACAATACATCTTAGATAGTATTCACAGCAATGCATAAAGATCTGCCTCATCCTCTTAAACTACTGCATAATACTGTGTATTATGGTGTACCATAATATACTTATCTAGTCCCCTATTGATAGGCATTCAGAATTGTTTCCAACCTTTTGCAGTTACAGATAGTGCCACAATGAATAACTTTGTGCGTTCAACAATTCACTCGTGGGTGGGTATTTCCATAGGATAAATTTCAAGAAGTAGAGTTCAAGGTCAAAGGACATTTCCCATTTTAGTAGCTAGTACCAAATTGTCCCCCAAACTGTACCAATTTATGCGGTCACTAATGATTTATGAGAGTTCCATTTTCTTCACGTCTTTTCAACTAATTATTAAACATTAAGGCGTTTGCTAATCTGGGAAGTGAAAACTACCTTATCATAGTTTTAATATGCATCTTTATTATTACAGATGAGGTTGTGTGGCTATTTATGTATGCAGGATAAATTTGATTAATTTGCTTCTTAAAGAACTATCTGATCATATCTTTAGTTTATTTTTCTATGGGTTTCTGGCCTATCCTTATTGATATGTAAGCACTCTTTATATATTATAGAAATGTCCCCTTTATCTAATATAAATTGCAATTTTTTTCCAAATGGTTATTATAAATCAAGAAAAACCAGTTACCACAGGAACTTTCTTAGCCAGAAACTACCTCCTATACTTAAATATGTTTGAAATGAGTGTCCAGAAGCCGCAGATAATATTAAAAGTATCTGTCTCCATTCTAACAATAGTTCTCTAAAATCGTGGCTAAACGCAAAAGCTCTGACCAGAGCCTTGACAGTAACATGTAGAATCTCACTTCTGAACTAATAAGGAGAAGAATCTCAGAATGCTAGACCATGAAAAGCAATAGAGAGGGACCAGCTTTGGCCCACTGTCTCAGGAGTGTCAGAATGGATTGCTAGGATGGTCTTGAGAAACTTTCTCACTTGTTTATTTTCAAATGTCTTCAAGAGCCCACGAGGAAATCCTAGATAAGAGCAGACAGGGTTAGAGATGGCGACTCCACTAGCCAGGGGGGCTCCTGGGGGTCTTTACAAACACTGCCTGCCCCCACCCCCAACTCTGTCGTCCCAAAGACATCTGCAAACTGGAAAAGCAGACGGCATGAATTATCTCCGCACATGTCCCTGGATGTCTGGTCTTAGTTTTGATGGCAGCTTTATGATTCAACAAATATGTCTCTCACAAATAAGCAAGTCCCTGCTTCAGCCCAGGTTTGCCAGCTTGAGCTAATGCCAGTGCTGTCTGGACTGCCCCTCCCTGCAAGCTAAGGTTTTCTTAAGCACTGTTTTCAGGAGATGGGGGTTGCTCTTGTTTTATTTCTGATAATCAAGTTTTACAAAGATTTCTGGCTAAGAAAACACCATATAAGCCTCTAAATCCTAAGGAGGCTCAGTAGAAATTTTAAGGAGAGAAGATAAAGCTCTCAACAGGCGCAGATGTCCTGCGGCTCAGATCTTCAGCACAGTGTGAAATCCACAATTCAGGGGGCTAAGAAATGGAACACTCCAGTCTCTTTGGAAAGTGGTCATGAGACATCTTCTGGAAAAACTGGCTACCAAGCCCCTAGCTGCTATGGAGAACATCTAAAAGCGTATTCATTGATCTACAATTTCATGGTTCTCCTTGCACCCTGCCACAAAGAAACATCCTCAACAATGCAGATGGAAATGAATGATAGGCTGAGCTTATGAAGTGCAACAGCCAAGATGTAACTTAAGAGGAGCTTGGCACCCCAAAGGCAAGCGTAACTCTCAATTTCATGAAGACATGGTTGTGTTTCCTGCTTCTTTGTCTTCTCCCATGGTTCCTCCCACAGGGCTTAGCACACAGTAGGTGTTCAATGGGCCCTCCCATAAAATTCCAAAGATGGTCCCAGGAAAATTTTCCTTTTTACTGTGCTCCCAACCATGTCCTACACATTCCTTGAGTCCGATCACAGTTAGCTTATCTTCCAAGAAGCCTTCCTGGCTGTTTAGTTCAGTCCTCATTGATCTCTCTGTGTGCTCTTCCCACTTTTTGGACCACTTTATGTAAGTTCACTTTGTGTAAGAACTGACTTCTTTATTCGTGTGTAGATCTTGACATCACAGCTACATAAGAAGCTCCTTGAGTAAAAGAATATTTATATTCCTATGTTCCTGGCAGCAGGTAGAAAAAAACTTTTTGCTTTCTCTGTTCCAGCTTTCTCATGCTGTTCCCTCTGCTTGAAATATGTCCTTCCCTCATCTTTATCTCTCAAGCCTCAGCTTAGCAATGTCTTCCATTAGGAGACCCTGTATTTATCTCTATGACTCTATGGTGATTGCTACAACAGTGACTGGACTACCTCTGTATCAGTGAGTGATTGCTTCCCACAAATACCCGCTAAAATTCAGTGGCTTCAAACATGAGTTCATGGGGCTGTGCCCAGTTATGCATGCTTATGCATCTGTGGTCAGCTGTGTGGGCACTAGCTGGTCCAGGATGGTCTTAACTGGGCTGACTTGGCTCTGGTCCACGTGTGTGTGGTCTCCATCCTCCAGCAGGCTAGCTTCAGCTTGTTCACAAAGCAGCCATGCCAGGATCTGAGAGAGAGAGAAAGGGGGTGGGGATGGACAAGGCCACCTGAGGTCTAGGCTGAGAACTGGCACAAGGTTACTTTTGCCACATTCTATTGGTCAAATCAAGTCACAAGGCCAGACCAGATTTAAGAGTGAGAAAACAGACTCCTCTTGATAAGAGCTGCTGTCAAGTCACATGATAAAGGGGTGTAATACAGAGAGAGGTGACGAAGTGGGGCTATATTTACATTCAATCTTCAATGGTCTCTCCCACCTGACTATGAACTTGACCAGTACAATGTTCTGTTCACTGTTATTTTTCCAGCCCCCAGGACAAGACTGGCACAGAGCAGTCTTATTTGTTAGATGACTATATGAATTAATTAGCAGTGAGAAAGGTTAGCTGAAAGGAAAGAAAAGGAGGAATGAAAACTCTCGTGATTGAGCATCTATGAATAGTTCAGTGTTTTATTTAATCCTCCTAATTTATTTCATGGGTTCCAGAAGCAGAGTCTCAGGACTATTGTGCCATTGGTATTGTCTTCTTTTAACTCCGGCTTTCTGTACGCCGGGCACTATTCTATGTGTTTTTTAGGAATCGGTCAATAAATTGTTACACAAACGCTACGAAGTAGGTATTGTTTTTGCCACTATGTCCCAATTTATAGATGAGGAAACGAAGGCACAGAGAGAATAAGCAACCACCACAATTTCACAGCCCAAAAAAGCATGAACCCATCCAGTCTGGCTCCAGAGACAACTTTCTCAGTCACTACATTACTCTGTATCTCAAGACATGTGGTTCATACCATCGTTCCCCATCTTGGCTACTAGACAAGTTCCTTACCTCACTAGAGTTGACCAATACAGTGGCCCCATGAGACTAGATTTAAATGAATTAAAATTTAATAGCTGTAAAGGTTTAGTCCCTCAGTCACACTAGCCACATTTCATGGGCTCAGTAGTCCCAGGTGACTAATGTCTACTGACTAGGACAATGCAGGTATCACCTCCATCTTCACAGAAAGTTCTATTGGACAGCACTGCTCAAGATTATTCCATGCTCAGAGAATTTCCCCGAGGTCACAAGGAGAAATAAACTTGAAGAAGATGCAATTAAGATCAAGACAGGATGTGCTGTCATATGGCCATTTACCAGCTATGTGGGAAATTGGCATCTTGAGTCCTGGGGGTCTTGAAAGTAAATATGAGCATGAGGGGCCGTGGAAACACCACAAGTTGTTTCTCTAATGAATATCACTTGGGTTTGCTAGTTTGTTAAAATGTAGAATTCATGCAAGTGCAAAAAATAAGCAGTTTTCCTGAACCTATGCAATTTGATGTCTTAACAGTCCTCCACCCTTATTCTCAATTTTCTCAAATGTAAACCTATATACACCCAAGGTAGAAAGGTACACATTTTCTGAATAGGGCAAAGCGCTACATGGGGTGGGGGGTGGGGGTCGGCAGAACACAGAGAAGGCCAGTGAGAAACCTTCTCTAGGTGAGGAGTGGGAATAGCTAGAGGGCAAGATTGGAGGGGACTTTCAGAACACCTAACACGCACAACTACAGACCTGGCCAAACCCTCTTGCTTCTTTAAATTTCACTTTAAATTTGACATTTTAAATAATTCCAAACAGCTGAGGAAATTTCAACTGTGCTCTATAAATACTGCCGTTTTTTCTTCAGTCATCTGTTTCATACCCCTTTATTTAAATCTTATGGTCTGCTTTGTAAATTTGATTAGGGTTTTCCTGAACGCCTACTTGGCATTGAAAGTTAATAACAACAGTTGAAACTCAGAAGGTTGCTTTTCTTTGCGCCTCTACTTACAACTTCCCAACCAACATTTTGAGAGCAAGTGCCACCTAGCCAATAGATGACTTATTTCTGCCTCCGGGCATTTCCTAAACTATTGAGGAATTACAGTGAGAGCCCTTGAGGTCATCCTTGAAGAGGATCCTTTCCGTGTCTCCAAAATCAATCCTTCATGTTTTGAAAAAATAAAGAAAAACCAGTACAGAGGACATGCTATAGTATAGGGATCAACTTCAGTATTACCCTCCTTAAAGTCTGCTAATAAAAAGTGCCTTATTTTTTATGGTTTGCAAAGCATGATGAGTTTCCAAAAAATAAATCTCAACCTACTAATGGTGGATAGTTTAATAATCTCATGTATTCCTTTACTGCAATTCAGCCCCCTGCCTTTCCACTTTCTCTTAGGAGATAATTAGACCTGAACTCAGATGGCAAGAATGTAAAATCTCTTTAGAAAAAAGAATGGAATCTGTGGAGGAAGATGCACTACTAATGTTAAGACACTGCTCAAATGCACTTGGGCAGGTTTAGAAAGTTTTTGTGGTTCCCCACCTTTCCCACCAGGATGGTCATTTAATGCCTGTCATATTTCCACTAAATACTATAAGCCCTGTACACCCAGACACATCTGCAATCTCAGCTTTATCAGAAAAGCTTGAGAGGAATATGATCAGTGGCAAAGATTAAGGGGGCTTTGCAAACAGAGGAAGGCATGTTCCATGTTAATTGCTAATCGGTTTCAGCCAATATGGCACCGTGACAAGGCAGCAGGCCTTATCTAACAAGAAGGGGATAGTCCTGCTTTTCTGGGGTACAATATGTCTAAACAGAAGAATCACCCGACAACCCCAGGTGACTAATTTCTCTATAAATATATTATTGACATAATAGAGGCCTTTTTAATGGGATTATAACTACCCAGACAGCTGCTCTGCTAGTCGAGGAGAACATGGTTGACAAAAAGACTTAAAGGAAAGAATAGAGGAAAATAGCAAATCTCCAGCCAGGCACACTTAAATGACCTCATTGCTTCAAAATAATAGGATCACATCGCAGATATGAAAGGAAAAGCCAGTACGCTTAAAGCAATCGCTTTTTCCATGCTCTTCACCGTTTCTCTCCCACTGCCCAACTGAGAAGCCCCCACTTCCCTTGTGCCAGAGGCAGGCCTTCCAAAGCAAAGGCCACATTGTCTGTTATAATGTTCTTTAAAGGAATTATGTTTGGATTTAAAAGTGCTCTAAAATGGATATGTTTTTTTGCCTACACGGCCAGGCTAACTTTTATAATTTATATGAAATTCTTTCCAAGTTTTACTCAAAAAAAGTAATTCTCCCAGATGCCCAGTCTTCAGGAAAAAAAAAAAAAAAAGCATATGAAGAATTAATCAAGGAAAAGAAAAATTGTCTTAAAAATTACTTCCACAATTAAACCTCACTTGGATTTAAAAATAAGAGCATTAAATAAAATGGTAATATCTCTTTATTGTTGCCCATTAAGAAAAAAAAATGAAAAATATATGTGATATTATGTACATTCTCTTAAGGTTCATAGAAAGAGTACAGTTGCTCCCCTTTATCCACAGGGATATGCTCCAAGACCCACAGTGGATGCTTGAAACCATGGATAGTACCATACCCTACATATACTATGTTTTTTCCTATATATACATTCCTATGATAAAGTTTAATTTCTAAATTAGGCACATTAAGAGATTTACAACAAAAATAATAAAAATCAAACAATTATAACAATATAATGTAATAATAGTTGTGTGAATGTTGTCTCTTTCTCAGAATATCTTATTATACTGTAGTCACCTTTCTTGTGATGATGTGAGATGACAAAATGCCTCCATGATGAGATAAAGAGGGGTGAATGACGTAGGCATTGTGACCTAGCATTAGGCTACTACTGACCTACTGACAACATGTCAGAAGAAGGATCATCTGCTTCCAGTGATTCTGGATCATAGAGCCATGCTGCAGGTGGCTGGATACCAGGAGCAGACTATGTCCATGGCTGGGGATCCCAGGCAGGGCCAAGCCAGATGGAGCGAGATTTCATCATGATTCTCGGAACTGAGGACAATTTAAAACCTATGAATTGTTTATATCTGGAATTTTCTATTTAATATTTCAGACTGCTACTGACCGTGGGTGTTACTGAAACCAGGGAAAGTGAAACCACAAATAAGGGAAGACTACTGTAACCTTAGATGAGTCTTAGAAAACACAGAGCCAAATTCATGACTTACAGTTCTTTATAGTTATTCACTGTGTCTAGTGACTTACACATATAAGGCACTTAAACATTCATTCATTGGGTAACTAGAAATTCAATGGAGAATGAAAGAACATTCCTGCCCTTAGGTTCTAGTTTGGGCATCGGGACCCCATGGAACAGACTCTGAGATGGGGATCCTTGAGCATGTGGTTTATAAGGGAGGACCCTCAGGTGAAACCTGTAAGACAGTGATAGACGCAGCACAGGGCAGAGGAAGGAGCTACAGAAGGTTGTGGTTTCAAGTGATCCCATAGAGAACTCTGGATGTGAGGAGCATCACCCCACCAAACCACCAATCCTCTTTTTATTCCTCCAAAGTTATTTAAAGTAATCAAACCTTAAACTCTCAAAGGCTTAACAAAATAGCAGTTTTGTTTTGGCCCATATAATTTGGTCAATGCAGGTTTTCCTGATCAGGTAGCTCTTCTTCAAGCCCTGATCCAACGACCTAGGCTCCTATCTTGTCGCTTCACCAGAGTCTTCAAACACACGGCTTCCATGGTGGAAAGAAAAGAGATGGAAACCCCACAGAGGACACCCCCCGGGAGATTTTCAGGGCCTGGAAGGAGCACACACTGCTCCCACCCACATCCTGCTGGCCAGAACTCAGTCAACCGCCTAACTAAATTGCAAGGGAGGCTGGGAAATGTAGTTCAGTTATGTGCCGGGAAGAAGCACATTTAGGGAACATCTAGGCAGTCTCTACCACTGATCTCTGACTCTGTGCTCCAAGAAGGCCACAAGAACAGACGTGCCAGTGCCAACACAATAGAGAAGACTTTGTCTGAGCTTTTATGATCGCTCACCTGCACCATGAAAGGGAATCCATTGCTCACAGGCCTCTCCACTGGCCCAGCAGTTAGGGAGAGGGCAGAAGAATAGGCATGGGGAGGAGGAAGGGCCTGGCGTATCTGCACAGAGCTGGTCCTCTAATTCCCATTTCTTGCAGCTGAAACAATACACCTTCCAGCCCTTGGGACAATTAGCTAGTGTGGGGCAGTAGTACTTACACTGGGCTAAGCACCTGAGCCATGGGGGCCTGACTTTGATGAGCCCCAAGCCTTTGCATAAGGCTTGGTGACTCACATGTCCACTCTATGCCTCAGTTTCCTCATCTGCTGAATGGGACAAAGATACAGTGATGTCTAGTCTACACCTCACACTGGAATTCTCTAGAGAGGGCAAGTAAGAAAACAAAGTCTCAGAGAATTTAAGAGCTATAGCCAAAGTCCCAATAAATGATTAATGACATAAGTCTAATTCCAACTCATATTTTTCAACTCATACCTTGGGACCCTTCACCGTACTGCAATACCTCTCATATCAAATGTGAAAGCTTATGGATAAGTATAAATAATGGCCTAAATGTAAGGTAGAATCATTCCTGTTGCACACATTTGGGTTACCACTTTTCAGAAGGACATTTGGGATCTACAAAGGAAAATTCCCCAATCAGCCTACAAATCTAATTGTATCGTCAGGCACTACCAGCTCCCAGAACATCATGATAAAGCCATTAGCTTATTCACCAGAGAATGCTGGTTTCCTATCAAGAAAAGAAACACCTCTTCCAAAGGAACGTTTATAAGCTGAAGCAACCATATGACAAGAAGAAGGACCATAATACAAGCAGAACGAACTGGGAATCTTGCATGGAAGGCCTGAGATAGGTTGCCCCAGTGGTTCTCAGTCTAGATACCCATCAGCATCACATGGGGAACTTTTTTAAAATGCTGATGCCTGAGCCCCACTCCAGGTGAAGCAAATCAAAATCTTTAGGGTGGGGCCCAGGCATCAGTGCTTTTTATAGTTTCCTAAGCAATTCTACTATGCAGCCAAATTTGAGAGCCACTGGTTCTCGACTTTGTATCTTCATAATGTCTTGCTGGAGAGTGAGGGCCCCTTGAAAGGACATGGAGGCAGGCACATAAGAAGTCTGAGGTGGAAGAAGAGCAGCTGATAATGATGGGAACAGCCTCCATGCGCTTCCTCCTGCCACAGCCCACCTGCTGGAGTCATTCCTGGAGTCATCTGTGGCAAGCCTAGAAACTGTTTCCGAGCAGCCATCACCAACCTAAGGAGGTTCTTCAGATGAGAAACTGGTGCTCGAGGACATCGCTGATGACAGTGACTGGGAGACAAGTTCACAAGGTAAGATAAGAATAACCCCCACTAAGTGAGGGCTTACTATCTCTTAAGCACTGGGCAAAGGGCTTCACTTGCATTACTTCATTTAACCCTCATGATAACTCTGTGAAGTACGTATTGTGACACCCATTTTACAGGAGGGAAAACTAAGGCTGAAAACAATGAAATAACCTGCCTCAGCCACCCAACTAATAAGTACTAGAGCCTGGTTTCAAATCTTCACTACCCACTTTCAAAGTCCTTGCCGTTAACCAAAAATGACAGCCAGATGTAGGGGCCTACACAGTTTCTTGACCCCAATCACCCTTCAGAGTTGGAATCCTATAAAGGATTGACAGGAAAAAGTTTAAGACTTGTTTTAGATAAAACTTCACAAATACAGCAAATATCCATAACATCAGAAAATCGAAAGTAAAACTGTAACAGAGTCCTTAAAAAGCTAATTGTAGTCATTCTTCTGGTCCACTCATACCCAAAGCTATCAGTCCTTTTAAAAATCTATGTAATATATGGAGGAAGAACATAGTAGGAATTTTGTTTTCTTTCTTTTTTTTTTTTTTCAATAAGACAGTGGAAATCATAGGCCCAGAGCCAACCTTGGCAAAAAAAGACATATATAGCTTCTGGCTCAGGGAATTAAAGCTGCATAAAAGGAGGCAGGACAGTCTAGGTCCAAGAGGCATTTTTCTTTTTTATTAAAAAAAAAAAAAAAGACTCAAAATATTGGGTTCTTTCTATGGAGAAAAGGGAAAGTCCCACGTGTTTGAAGGAGAGCTGACTTGACCTGCACTCATCTGTGGAGACCTTTATTATTCAGGGATCTCAGGGACTAAGTGGTTTACACTCTAACAAACCAAACTAACTACATGAATATGTATTTTAATTAACTATATATGAGCCAACCTCGTGTAGCAGACAGGTTGCAAAAATGGCCTCAACGCTTTGCCTCTCCCTAAATCTCCGCTCTTGGCTGTATAATAGTGCAATGCTCACCTCTAATCCCTGGACTCAGCTACGTGGTTTGTTCTGATCAATTAAACACCAGCAGAGGTGATGTGAGCAGAAGCTTGAAATGTGCGTGCATGGTTTCCACTTAGTCTCTTGCTCCTCTGTTTCACAGGCAAGCACGTCCTGGCTAGACAGACATGTGGAGCAGACCCCACTAGTCCCAGTCAAGATCTCAGACATGTGAGGGAGTCCAGCCAAGACCAGCAAAGCTAGCCAGCCAAATGGAAACTGATAACAGGCACAGGAGGAAGCCCTACCAAGCTCGGCTCAGAGCAGCAGGACCCCCAGCCAAACCACAGATGTGGGAACAAAAGTGTTTGCTGTCACATGCATCTCAGGCTTTGTGACTACTTGTTATGCTGCATTGTTGTGGCAATAGATAACGGATACAACAAGTAATAAAAACTATATTTGGTGACAATTTCTAGATACTCTACAAATATTACCACTATTATAAATTTTCAATGAAAGGTATGCCCTTCACACATGCACACACAATTTCCCTTAGGCCTGATTCTCTCCCACCTCTTGAGTTATGTTAAGAATCAAAAACTTTCCTTTGTGTCTTCTGGCAATTCAGCTATCACTCAAAGCCACACCTACCTGAAGGTAGTATAGGCAATATTCCAGGGGCTACAGTTGCCTTGAGCTTTAATTTATATCCCTTTTTTCTCCATGCAACTGGAAACTGAACTTTTTCATAGTACCATAGACACTCAATAAATATTACTTGAATGAATAAATAAATACATGAATAAAGTAAAAAGGTAAGATTCACCTTAAGTGGGAGTAAACTCAAAGTATCTATTGGTTTCTTTTGGTTGCAAGTGACAGAAACCCCAAGCGAAACTGGCTTCAGCAAAAACATTAACTGGCTAATGTAACTGAAACATGCCATGGGTGGCTGAATCCAAGAATTCAAACAATGCCACCCCATCAGGACCTGGTTTCTCCTTGGATCTTGGCCCTGCTTTCCACTGTCTGTTTCTTTCTCGAGTTCTGAGTGGTACAGTCTTACATCCTTCCAGCGGAAAAGAGAAGGAAATCACTCCCCAACAGTCCCAGAAAAGCCGTGACTGGGTCTCCTTGACTCTAACTGTATCACATACCCACCCCCGAGCCAATCACTTTGGTAGGGGAAATGCAATGTCCTATTCAGTCAGGCCTGGAGAACACAGGAGGTGGGAGAAGGGAATGGGGGGCAACTCTGATGAAAGAAAGTGAGGGTGTGGGGTCAAAAAGAAAAACTCAGGATTAGAGTAAATGGATGCTGCCTCTACTCAGATACCAAGTCAACAGACTAAATTTAAAAAAAGCATATATGAAGTTACAACACACACTGTATCTGACTCCCTTGTGCCTTACCTACAGTCTCTCTACCTTTCCACTACAGCACTACTGCAGCAACCACGTGCACGTGACAGAACCTGACACCTCACCTCAACTGCATTGCGTACCTCTCACTTTCTGTCCTGGGGCTTTCTCCACCACAGCCCCGAGGGATGCCAGCAGGAATCCAACCATCCATTCTGATACAAGTGCAAGCCTGAAGTGTGAGGGAATTAACAACCCATGAGGCATTCTTGACAATGAGGGATGGAAACCAGTGGATAAATAATCTCTTCTTCTCAGAAGACAATCCTACATGGCTTCTGGTGGGTCTGGACTGAGCCCCAGTTGTCCACAGCAAAATCCACCTCAATAATGTGCCATGATACTGGTTTTCTCCCTCCTTATGTCACTCTCCCCAGTCTCCCATTCCCGCTCCCTGGGATCATTTCCCAAAATAACCTATCTGCACACAAATCCTTGCCTCAGGTTCTGCTTTTCAGCAGACTCTAGACTAATGCATGTACATACATACACACACACACACACACACACACACACACACACACCCTCAACCATCTGCAGGAGGCTAAGAAAACACAACAAATTATGCCTTTTACTCTTCCTTGAGCTTCACATCCCTTTATCCCATCTACATATTTTTCTGCCCATCTTCAGATGGACCTCAATAGCTTTACTACATGGCCCTATAAGAAAATAAAACCTACTTGAAAATTCCCCCTACCCCCAAAATTCTCTGCATCCTGAGAAGGGTCCTCTCTCTAATCAAGCACAAAGTATCAGGGTTATTAAACAGGAAGTAGCAATGGAAGAAGAACACCAGGAAATGGGAAGAAAAGATGATGTGTGACTTGGGCCTTCAAAGGCAAATAGGATTTCCATATGCAAAGAAGTGATGTGAGGACCGCCTGGCTGACACCTGGAATGTGGAAGCCACGCTGAGAAGCATGTCTGTCTCCCTGAAAAGCAGAGGTAATGTCAGCTCAAGACACCACCACTGTGCTTCCGGAATACCCAGAGTTGCCACAAATAAGTACAAATGGTATCTAACCCAGAAAGCAAAGCAAACATTACTTTTCCAAAAGTTGCAGTACAAAGATCAAGATAAATTTAACATCTATAACACATATAACATATAACACAGATCAATATTTTTTAAAGCACAAAGATTCCACAGCTATGTGAGCAAAGGATGAAAACAGATGATTTACTTGAGAAGAGTCAGAGTTGGGTAACAAAGGGGGAACTAGACAACTGTGTTAGTCAAAGATATGCAAATTAAACAAGATGCCATTTTTCTATGAAAATAACCATAACTAAGGGACTTCTCTGGTGGCACAGTGGTTAAGAATCTGCCTGCCAATGCAGGGGACATGGGTTCAAGCCCTGGTCCAGGAAGATCCCACATGCCACGGAGCAGCTAAGCCCATGCGCCACAACTATTGAGCCTGTGCTCTAGAGCCTGCGAGCCACAACTACTGAGCCCCTGCACCACAGCTACTGAAGCCCACGCGCCTAGAGCCCGTGCTCCACAACAAGAGAAGCCACTGCAATGAGAAGCCCACACACCACAACAAAGAGTAGCCCCCACTCGCCGCAACTAGAGAAAGCCCATGCGCAGCAACGAAGACCCAACACAGTCATAAATAAATAAATAAATAAATTTTTTTAAAAAGAAAACAACCATAACCAAGAGTGGTAGCCTATATATCACTAGTGAGACTGTAAATTGAATGCTGTTTTGGAAAGCCATTGACAACACTATCAAGAGCCTGAAATCTTTTTATCACCTTTGATCACAAAATTTCATCTTTGGGAATCTATAGTAAGAAAATAATCCTGGACACAGGAAAAAAGCCCTGAATTTACGATTTTCATACCCATTTGCAGCATTATAATAGCAAAAAAAAATAGGGAACATTATCTTCTAATAAAAGAATGCTAAAGCAAATTACAGCCTGTTAATTCTCTACATTATGTAACAATTTAAATGATATTTATCAAAGATTTACAATAATATAGATACTTAACATCATATGAAATAAAAAATCAGAAAACAAAATTATATATGTAATGTAATCAAATTATGTAGAAAGAATAGCAATCCATGCATAAAATTTGAAGAAATAAACACTAAAATGTTAACAGGCATTGTCTTTGAATAATGGTACCATACTTTTCTATAGTTTAAAATGTTCTACAATTATATACCTAATGGGAAAATGTAACTTTTATTATTTATTTCAAAAAACGGATTATTGGTTAAAAATTGTATCTATATGGTGAAGACAAAAACCACATAAAAATATACCTACCTGCAGACAAGTATTAGGAAAAACACAGAAATACGAACAGTCGTTGCACTCAGATCCGAGGACCAGAGCAGTTTTTATTTCCACTATGATTCTCATAACAACATTGTTTGCAAACCCTGCCCCCCATACACATATGAAGAGACAATGCTGAGGTTGATTTGAAGATGGCTGGCCCTTCTGCTCCACAGGGATGGGCAGAAATAGATGCCAAGGCAAGAATCAAGTCATGGCCCTGGGAATCGTGGGGAGTAAATGCTCACGAATGTAAAATCAAGCAGGTCTGCCCCCAACTCTGAATTAAGGATGGTTCAGGGCATTAGGAGCTTCATCCCTGATCACGCTCCAAAAATTTTAATGCATGGGCTTCTTGACTATCAGAACCTATTACATTGACAGATCCCTGAAGAAGCAAAACTGAGGGAGAAAAGTCCCAGTGCATATAAACACATTCATGTGTATAAACATTCGTGGTCTCAAATAATGGGGTCAAATGCATTTGACCACAGTAAGGACATGACCATCTTAGAAAGTGCCCAGCTTCCTACCTTTGGACCCAGCTGAATAGTAGTAGCTACTTTCAATTTCTGGATAACAAACAAAGTTCAAGCACTAGACTCCAAAGTGAACGGCTTGAGGGAAAGAAGCAGCTTGGGCTAAGCCAAACTGCCATTCCATTTACTGAAAGCTTCAAAATATTACCAACTCTGTTTGAAATGCGTCAGCAACGGTTCATTTTTTTCCTTTTATCAAAACACATTTAGACTGTGGTGAATGACAGCATAAATCTTAAATAGAAAAGATACAGGAAAAAAAGACCACCCGGGTAGAACATAACTGTAAATGTGTCCATAAAACTATATTTGAATTCTGATCTTATACACAGAAATGCATTTAACCTTCCCAGCAAGATGCTTTCACCAACTTCCAAAGAAAGTGTTACCAATTAAGCTAAAGAAACTTTAAGAGTCAATTTTAATTACACCGAGAGATGCTCCAATCACTTCCCAGCTCCAGTTGAAGTTTTTACTAGAGATGGCTGGAACCAATTTACGTGCTTTTATGTTGCGTCTAGACTTTAATAAGCGGTTTAAGCACGAAGCAAGCCGAAGCCAGCATCAAGCAGGCTGCAGTGTACACAGCACATAGAAATACAATAGCCCTCAGGTCCCCTCCCAGGCCCTTCTTGCTGCTATCAGAGAATCGCTCCCACCATGTGGTTTCAAAAGCAACAGGATCCAGGCTTTGTGATAAGATTCACAACCCTTTTCTTTAACCTAGTTCAAGTTTTTCTCTGCCACCTCAATCCCAAAGGCCTCCTAAGATCATTCACTCTAGCCTTTCTCTTGTTCTTAAGAATAACTGGGGGAAATGGAGGTAAGTGACTTGGAAACAGGTGCGTCTGAAAGGACAGAGCATCTGGAGGTGGGCGTCCAGGTGCTGTTACCTACTAGCGAGTGAACTTCAGGAAGTCACGTGGCCTCTCTGAGCCTCCATTTCCACATCTGTAAAATGGGAACGTTACATCGAAGGTTTTGTGTAGATGAAACACAGTACTCTCTGCAGTTGGCTGAAGCAAGGATTCCTGTACCGGTGATCTATTTAAGGAAGTGCTGTCAAGAGAAATGGTGAGGGGGTCACTGGGCAGAAAAGGGGAAGAAGCTGAGCAAGGTTGAAATGTCCCACAAATTCCCAGCCTCCAACTGGTCCCTTGGAGCTCCAGAGCATACTTATAGCTCACAGTCTGTCCTGCATTAAGGTGAAGGAGCTGGGCTTTCCTAGTCCCACCCCAGTCAGTCTTGGCTACAGACGGTCAGGCTGGGGCTGGCAGGGAATGTAAAATCCCAGGCCCTCATGGCTCTCGGTGTGGGTGAGGCAGCTCCAAGTGCACAGAGGAAACCTTCTGATGGTCAGAGGTTCAAGCTGTTGGCAGAAGCTGGCACCCGGCAGGCAAAAGCGATCTGGGCAGGACATGACTGCACCCAACTTTGCAAACAGTGTTGGGAAAACACCATAACAATAGCGGCTACAACAACAACAATCAATAATACTTAACATTTTTGAGGATTAGGTATCTCTCATGAAGCACTTTACATGCATTAGCTAACAACAAAGTATGTTGGGTTATTACGACCATCGTACAGTTGGGGAAACTGAGGCTAAGAAGGATAAAGGAAACTGCTCACACACACCCCTAGAGGTAGTAAAGCTGGGTTGAGCACCTTGTTCCTATAATTCCAGAGGCCAGAGCCCAAGTTCCTAACTACTATCTACTAACTACTATCCTATTGCTATCTATGAAACCTATAAATTAAGAGCCAAATGGCAACCATCTTCATAGAGTCTGAGCACATAACGGGAAGGCACACAACTGGCAGGTTTTAGACAACTGAGTGAAATAAAATTCCAAACAAAATCCTTTGACAAGGCTTAGGTAGCCCACAGGCAGACTGAGACTCCTGAACCCTCCTCATACCTCTCTTATTTTTCTCATTAATATCAGAGGCTCCATAGAGAATCTGGCCAACATCTACTTAGGTTAAATGTTTAAGTCTTTGGGGCCTATATTTCCAATATTTACTATATAGGGTGGTAACTTATAGAAGAGAGAAGATAATCTCCTGGTTCCATGAGCATCACACACATTAACTGGCAAGGGTAATGTGAAAGTTGTTTGGTGCACCTGCTCTGCCTGGGTCTTATAACCTTCGAGAGGTATGAAGCAGGCTGCTGAGCTTGGTGGGATTGCCTTCTCTTCATCAGACACTGACCTAGTGACAACAGATATCTTCGATTATTACTGTATGTCACATAATTGCTCTCAGACAAAAACAATCTTGTTTACTACTAATATCTACCATTTGTGGACATATTTTCAGGGATTTCTCTACAAGAGTGTAAAGGTGTCAGTGATAAGTTTTAGATTGAACCAAATGAAATTGCCATTCTTGTAGTTTAAAAACAGATGAATATTAGCAAGTTCACATGGTTCAACCCCATAGGTCACTGAGAGGAAAAAAACAAAAAAACAAAAAACCTAAAGAGGTGTCTTTCGTAAATCTTCATGGTCCTTTCAAATGGCTGAATGACGTGTAACGTGAGTAAACAGGCAGCATTGTTTGTTAAAATCCACTGCTGTCTTTCACCAGAGCCATGGCTAAATGACAATGAATAACCAAAACTGGCAGCAGATTGCCTAGAAACTTTGAGCCAACCAAACACTTTAGCCAAACAAGGAGAAAAAGAGATTGATTTGAGTTTCCTCTAACTGGCCTCAAGGAGGTGGTCAAAATTGATGGATAAATAGGCCAAACGAAGGTGGCAGAGAGAAGAAAAAGAAAGAAATCATAAGCCTGGCTAACTTTCAGGCTGGATGACAAATGCTGCATGTACATGTCGGCCTCCAACCCCCTCCCCCTCATACCTGCAGCTTACTATGAGTTATACATATCATTAAAAAGCTATATTTCAGCTAATCTGTATAACTGTGAAACTTGAAAACTCAAGATTTAAAATGCAAAATCAGAACTGTTCTGCTCTATCACTTCCGAGAGCTATAATCACTAAACCTTGGGTCTGAGAGTAACAGACAACATCCAGGGGATGGCAGATGGGTTTCTAGGTAGTACCTGCCTAGACCATCAAGGACATGGGAGAAGGAGTAGCCATGCATGGACCACACATCTGTCCTCCTGACCTGGGCTTCAGTTGACTTATCTGTACAAGAAGACACCTGAGCTATGGTGCATCTGAGCATCCTTCCACGTCTAACATTTTGGGATTTTTTTCTAATTAGCTATAAATGTGACCTCTTTCCTGATACTCAGTCATATACTCTTGGTTGCCCAGAGCTTATTGCAAAGGAACAGCAGCAGCAATCCAACAAAAGCCACCTCATTCCTTATTTCTTCCCACTTTGAGTTACCACTCCTGCCCTCCTCTTAGCTCGGCTCAAGCCCACTCTATTATGTTGTTTTAATAATGTACTAACAACAGGTGCCGCATATCATGTCTTTAAATAATATCCCACAAAGGAATGTAAATTGGTGCAGCCACTATAGAAAACAGTATGGAGGTTCCTTAAAAAACTAAAAACGAGTTGCCATAGGATCCAGCAATCCCTCTCCTGGGCATACACCAGGAGAAAACTCTTATTCAAAAAGATACATGCACCCCAGTGTTCACAGCAGCACTATTTACAATACAAAGTGCTTCTTGCTTCCAAGACATGGAAGCAAACTAAATGTCTATCAACAGATGAATGGATAAAGAAGATGTGGTAGATATACACAAGGGAATACTACTCAGCCACAAAAAAGAATGAAATAATTCCATTTGCAGCAACATGGATGGACCTAGAGATTATCATACTAAGTGAAGTCAGAAAAAGACAAAGATCATATGATATCACTTATATGTGGAATCTAAAATATGATACAAATGAACTTATCTACAAAACAGAAAGACTCACAGACAGAAAATAAATCTATATATATAAACAAGTATATATATATATATATATATATATATATATATATATATAACTGAATCACTTTGCTGTACACCAGAAACTAATACCTCACTGTACATCAACTATACTTCAATAAAAATTTTTTAAATTAACAAAAAATAACAATATCCCACAAAGCCTATCACATTACCATCTCTCTGAATTTGCTACAGATAATTCAACATTGTGCCACTGGTGAGCCTATGAACATCGTTTCCATTATCTTGCAAGTGACCACTTTTAGGTCATTGAAGAAACTAGATGGGATATGTGCAGAGACTTTGTCTCCTAACCACATAATATTGTTAGCTTTTTCCACACAAACATGGTAGAAGTAATATTGATAGGAGCTTCAAGTTATTGAGTCCCCCTTTTTTATGGCCTGAGGCCAGTCCCAGGGCACACAGCAGGGTGAAGAAGAATGGAGAATGGATCTGGAGGAGCAAATGGAGATTATCAAGGACCGTCCCCCACTGAACAATGTAGCCATGTTTGATGTCATGGGACCTTGTTGGCCAGGCCACTGGAGATGGTTTCAGGGATTGGATCCTGTGCCAAAGGCAACCATCCATACGCTTAGCCAGGTTTGAGGAAGCCTGGCATGAGAACTCTGACCAAGAGGGCTCCTTATTTGGTAGTAACCTCCTGACTCAGTGGGATTCTCTCTGTTGGTGAAATTTGAATGTAATATAAGGTCAAGGAGAGAGAGCGATAGAAAGAGTAGAAAGAACAAAAAGCCATGAAGGGGCTTCCCTGGTGGCGCAGTGGTTGAGAATCTGCCTGCCAATGCAGGGGACACGGGTTCGAGCCCTGGTCTGGGAAGATCCCACATGCCGCGGAGCGACTAGGCCCGTGAGCCACAATTGCTGAGCCTGTGCATCTGGAGCCTGTGCTCGGCAACAAGAGAGGCCGCGATAGTGAGAGGCCCGCGCACCGCGATGAAGAGTGGCCCCCACTTGCCGCAACTAGAGAAAGCCCTCGCACAGAAACGAAGACCCAACACAGCCATAAATAAATAAGTAAATAAATAAAATTTTTTTAAAAAGTCATGAAGGCAGAGTGGAGACAGACTTACAGAGAGATGAGGAGACAAGAAGAAACCATGCCATGAAAATGGCAGGGCCTCTCATGAAGGGGCTGCCTTCTCCTGCATGGTGACCACTTGCCACATTTCCTTAAGTGCCTGTGTCTCTTGTAGTAAAATCCCTGATCTGCAGTGTAACCTGACCCTGCCTTTGATCCTTACAATCTGAATGGCTCCAATCAGCAAAATGCAATTCCCTGATTTTACAGTTGAGCTAATTGAGCAAGAAGAATTAAGAATATACCAAAGGTGACACAGAAAGTAAGTACCCACCATGGAATTCAAACCTGGTTCCATCTGTCACAAACCCACGGGCTCTCCACTGAGCCACATTGCCAGTTTCAACCCAAGACAGGGCTGTCCCAATAACAGAAAGACAGTTTTCTGATTTTTTCCAAGAAAATCCCCCAATGATTGTAGGATTTCTGCTGCTACCAGTTGATAAATGCTCACGCTTTTTTTGGTCTGGAGCTCACAGTCTTTTAAGAGCCATTCATAATGGTCTGCCTAACTGAAGGAGGTTAAGAGCACCATCTCAGGGATGTTGGCAGATGTTCCTGGCTAAAAAGGCTTTCTGGCATATAAGAGAAAGATATTTCACACCAGTTTCCTTTCCTTTCCTAGATCCCTCGAGACCTGAATGTGACCAAGACATACTGGGAACAGTGTGTGACACTTCTTCCAAACAAACAACACTTGAACTTAGGAAGGACAGAAACTATTTCCATTATATGCATACTTCAGCTGGTAGAAGTCACCAAAGTAACAGAACCATAATTAGTGACATAACTAATAATGAAAACAGAGCAATCAGAAGAGTGGTGGGCAACTGAGGCCTGAGAGATGTGAAGATGTCAAGATCTGCAGAAGGCTTCTAAGACCTCCTGCCTCGTGGAGGCTTATAGCCCAAGACGGTGGAAGCATGTGTTCCATAATCCCCAAATGGTCCCCTTTATGGTCTTATCATTAATTTGAAGGGAAAGTTCATTTCCACAGGTCAAGCTTCGCAGTGAATGTTGAGAACCCAGTTCAGCGGTGGAAAAAGCTCTAGAATGTTTTTCCACATTCAAACCAGAGCTTCCTTATCAAGTTCATCAAAGCGGTTTTAAAAAATACAAATGTCTTACCAATTTGCCCAGGAAGAATAAATCTTCACAGCTACCTCAAAGGCTTGACAACTTTATTTTCATTGTGTGGAGCTGGGTGGGTCCCCCTGAACTGGGCTTCCTAAAGAGACCCAGCCCTTCTCCACAGTCTCCAGCCCTGCCACTCCAGTGAGTGTGATCAAAGCAGGAGGAAAGCCGAGCTGCTGAGCCTCGAGGAATAAAGCTAAAACAACAGATTTGTTTCTTGGCTTCTCTCTTAAATATGTTCAGAGTGTTTAAAGCCCTGTAAGGAAACGCTCTGGGGCCCTGGATATGAGAGAAGCACATCTAAACGCCTTCCCAAGAGGAAATCTCTCACCTCGGTGGGGTAAATTAGCTCATTAAGAGCAGCCAGAAGCAGGCAGGAAACCTGGGAAATAGGAGCTTTAATTCAAAGCACAGAAAATTATAGATTTCTTTACACATTAAAAAAGCATTTATCTTGGCTAAAAATGAAACGACTTTTCAATGATCAACACATGGTTTAAATCTGCTTTGCTAATTTATATCTATCCACCAGTCTGTCTAGATGTTCGGCTACCAGGAAATTCAATTATATTCAAGAAGTCTTTGTTGAACACCTACTACGTGCCTGTGGCACATTTGTGACTTGTGTAAATACAAACAAAAATAGAAGGCAGGTGTCTACCTCCTTGCTCAGGAAGTAGGATTTATGTGTATTAAAAACTGGAAGACATTTTTATTTCACTTAGAGAGTATTTTTGCATTGAGCTTGGATGAGAATAATGTACAATGGAACACTAAAAAGTGCTGTGTTCAGTGGGATCAAGTGGTGAGATGTGTAGAGGGAGGAATGGGTCAAAAGGAGGCAGGAGATTGGAAAAGAGAGGGTGAAGTTTCTTTGGAGGGTTTCCTAGTGCAAACAGGACCTGAACTGACCCTGAAAGAGGTCAGTGCAGCCTCTAGGAGATCTGGCTTTGGTCTCTTCTCTGCTGCTGGGATCTCTGACTACTCCAGTTCTCTGAGTCCTGATTTCCCCCTTTAGAATAAACACACTGGACTTGAATTATTCATTCATTCATTCACTTATTCATTCATTCACTATTCAGAAGCAACTATTCATACCAGAGAGTCTGGATGTTTTAGGATGAAGCCTATGGGCTTGCTTTGAACCAAGGCATGAAAGAAAGGTCTCTGCTCTCCAGGAAGGGCTCAGACATACATGGCGCCATGACAAGTCCTATTGTTACCCTCCTTTTTACTTATCAAGCCATCTAGGTTTGTTCTGGGGAAACAGGACACAGGATTGGTTAAACCTAGTTGAGAGAAGGGGTCAAGGAGAGTCTGAAATACGGGGAATTGCAGGAGAAATGCCATGAGGGCAGTTACGTGGTATCTAATGGGTTCACGTGTGGTGACAGGATGAGGTGGGTGTGGTGACAAGACTGAAAGGTAGTAGAGGGGCTCAGAAGAGAGCTGCCATTCAGCTCAGAGTAAAAAGAACTGACAGACCCTTTGAGGCTGGCGTGTCACCCTGAGCCATGTGGCCAACTGACAAGTCAGGAACAAGAACTGGGGAGCTTAGGACTTAGCCCCAGTTCTGTTACTGGGTAACGTTACCTACATTGTTTGAGTCTGTTGAACTTCAGGGTCTCCGTTAGTAAACTTGGGTTGATAAAATGCACGTACGTTTTCCCCCTCAATCTCAAAAAGAATTTGGAGAAATGAGTAATAATAATAATATCCAGCATACTCAGAATGCTAATTTTATATCAGTTTTCACGTATTAGCTCTGGGCAGAGCCTGTGCCTAATTTTTCTTAAACATAATACCAGCCTCTTTGAAAAAGGTACCATGTGCAGTTAGGGGTTCAAAATTATCTTGTTTGGTGAAGTTTGAGAAAATTTCTCCATTTGAGAAATTCCACAGCAGCTCTTGGGTGTAAGACCAGGACATCTAATGCTGCTTGTCAAAGTGCAATAGAATGCACACATGTCTATGGGACATGCTTTGCTTGAGTGATTGAAACCATAATTAAACATCTCACATCATCTGCCATACTTTTGATTAAACATAGTAAGAAGTGAACATCTGACAAGTGTAAGATGCATGCCCCTCCTGTTTGACACTTCCATCCAGCCCTTTGACGGCCATTCCTGGATATGAAAGGAATTCTAATCAAAGACATGCCCATTCTGATTTGAGACAAACATCACTGTGGTTTATAGAAAACTTCCTTTCTGCACTGACCCACAACCTAAACAAAAGGTCAAAATCACTTAAGTTGCTTCAAAACGGATGGTGGTGATACAAGCCAGCAATGTGGTGTGGATGGAAGCCCATGCAATTCCTTTGTAAATCGCAGAGCTAAGTAAACACTAGGAAAGCCTGCTATTGTTTACTCTGATACTTTAGTTAACACTTCAGAATCCTTAGCTGTGGGCCCTTGGGTAAAGCTGCTTTTTAAACTAGCTATTTCACAGTCAAGGTCGACTTCTCCTATAGCCAGCAGATCCATAACCCCAAAGGCCACATCCTCTGGAGCCTCAGACACACATGTTCAGCTCTCACAGGCATCAACAGGGGGGCTGCTCCTGAGACCCTGAGGCTGGATGAGGTTACCTGCCCTCCTCTTTTACCTAAAGATGAAATGATAAGGAGTCAGAGCTTGGTTTATCCAATACAGAAGGCCAAAAGCAAGAAAGAGTACATTGAAACCGAACTACAGCTGATTCCCAAATTTCTTGACACCAGAAATTTTATTAATGTAGACATGTTAAATTATCTCCTCACCAAGGCACCCGAGATAAAAAACCCTCTGCTTCAAATGTCACCTATTTATAAAGAATGTAGTGGCCACATATGATCAGTGGAACTTAGTAATCCAATTATCTTAATATATAGCCTCTTGGCTGCCATATTTGCACAAAGATTTTGTATGTATACGTAAAAGATTTATATATATATATATATATATATATATATGTTGTTCTAGAAGGCAGGGGTCTCCCACCTCAGCCATCCAGCCACTGACACTAATTAGTGTGGTAACTTTCAGATATCAGTGAAGCTCTCTGACATGTATTTTCACTTCTTTTATTAAAAATGACCCCCAAAGCACTCAATGCTCTAACGGACGGTGGTGATACAACCGTGCTCTAAAATTCTCTAAATTCTCTAAATGCTCTAAAATTCTGTGATATCTAAGAACTAACTGAGAGACTGTTACTGCACAAGTCAGTAAGCATTGCTAGAGGGAACTATAAACTTAAAATAAAACCTCTGGGGTGTATGATTATCTTCAATTATGAAGGACAAGACATTAATCATTAACAGTGCACCATTGGCAAACGAGCTAAATTAAGTAAGTACTAAGGTGACTTTCTGGGCTGTGCCCAGGGTGCAGCCCTAAGCAGCTAGACTGGTACAACACCCGCCCTAAGAATTAGCTGGATGTATTACCAAGGCCAGGCAAACCTAAGCTGCCTGGGATTAGGGAATGGACGAAACACATATGCACAGCGTGTCTAGAACACTCTCCAAGGTCAGGACTTGCACCCCAGGCCCTGTGACAGGACAAAGAATACCACCGTCAAGGCATCCCTTCATTTTCAACAGGCTGGGTTCATTTGCAAGTCATACAGGAGCTACATTCTGCACAAAAGATAAGTATCTTAGCCAGCCCACAGAAATCTCAACAAAGAACCCCTGCCTTCCAAACAGTCATAGAATTGTTTCAATGAGACCTAAAGTTATATGCAAAAGTGATTCCAATGAAAGTACCTTCCATGTTCGAGGAAGAAAACAGTGCACCCCACCCCCACCCCCAGCACACACGAGGCAGGCAGCTGATTTCATCTCCAGGCACTTGTTCAAAATGGGCACTGGCAGTTTAATTATGCTGGATAAAAGTAGTATTCCCTGGACCCTAGAAGCAATGACCCTTTCCATAAGGGTAAAAATTCTGTGGATTGATCAAGGTCACCTCCCCAACCATGGCAGTCATCAATCGATGGGTCAATCTCAAAACCAGTATGTTGAGTAAAGGACACAAAAGAATTTATACTGTATGATTCCAACTGTTACGAAGTTCTAAAACAGGCAAAATGAATCTACAGTGATAGATATCAAAACAGGTTTTGGCAAGGGGAGGAGGACTATCTCATAGGAGCCCAAAGGAAGTTTCTGGAGAAAGAGAAATGCTCTGTGAGTTACATGTGGTTATGAATTTGCCCAAAATGACTGAACCCACACCAAAGATCTGTGCATTTCACTGACAAGTAATTTATACATCAACTAAAATATATGGGAAAAAGAACGGATGATCCCTCCTGGGGAAGGAGATGGTAACATGAAGATGAAAATGACAACACTCCAATCCTCAAGGACTTTCCAATGACAAGGGAGACACCATCTCTCTGACAAGGTCAAAGAGTGTGGGGAGGAAGACAGAGTTGTTGAACACATTTTATAGCATGCATGTGGCCTCCTGTTTTTAAGCCCCAGTGACTGAAAAGGTTTTTTTTTTAATCAGTTGAATGGGTAATCCTCAGTCTAAAGTAACTGTTGGAATGGGGGGAAGAGTGGGCAAATGTGCTGCCACCAGACAATAAACAAGATTACAAACTCCAACATCCCCATTTTGGTGTGGACCACTTTATAGATCGTGTCCCAAGGGCTTCAAGTTTTAAGATTATACATTTCCTTGAGGTCACGGAGCCCCATTAATCTTCTCTGAAAGGCACAGACTGCATGGGGCTTGAGGAACATGAAAATATCTACCCCTCTGCCCTGGCCCAACACCAAAATGCCCACATCACAGATTCCTTAGGGTTAAAGCACAGGTGGGACCCTTAAGGACCCAACATCCACATCTTACCCACAGCCCACCTGTAACCCATGACATTTGACAGCTTGCTCTTCCCTTTGCAGAGATTCTCCCTCAGGAGACACCCTTCCTATCCTCCCCTGAGCTTTCCAGCTTTATTCCCTATATTCTTAAAGAACATCTCAGCTGATAAATTCACCCCTCTTCCCGGGGACTGAGTCTAGACTATAAGATGATCCAACCTCCTGGAGCCCAAGAAGGGAGGTGGTTCCCTTCAACACCTGGGGATCAGGCAGGGGAAACCACAAGGCTGCTGGAGAGGTTCAAAACACCTCCATTCCTAAACTTTTAGCTACTCTTCTGCAGCCGTTGTCCGTTGACCATGGAACATTATGGTGGCGCCCTGTTTGAACCGTTCAGAGTCACTGAGCACCCAGTCAAGCCACTCCCTTCTTTACTCCCGCAGGTCACCCCGTCTCCATGCAAACACAGCAACAAACCAGACTGACCGATACAAACAAACGCACTTCAGCCCAACAGAAGATCGGAAAACTTTTCAAAACGAAGAAATCACAAGCACCGAGAGGCAGAGTTATATATTTACCCTTTTCATGAAAAAAGAAAAGAAAAAAACAATCAAACCTGAGAATAAATCCACCTGTGAGTTCCTATCTCTGTTGAGGTCACCCCAGATCCCTCCTCTTTATTTGCAAACAGTTCAGAAGCCACTGAAGGAAGTCGGCCAATAAACGTTTTTCAAGCCAAGATTAATGGCTGATTTGTCATCTGGGAAGGGAAAGGTGAGCCCGATGCCTCTGAGAAGGAAGCAAACCGGAGGAGGAGGGGCGGCTGATTTATGGGGTTGAGAGGAGGCTAATTAGAGCCTCATGCGGGGAGATAAGAGGGCCAAGGCATTTGGGGACAGCACAGGGAAAGCGGGGGATGGGGAGTAGGGGGTGGGATTCCACAGAGGACATGGAGCAAACAAGGAGCTGGAGAAGGGAGGAGAGGGGGCTCAGAAATCAGCTCCACAGCGAAGCAGAGACACTAAATGTGGATTCCAAGAAAATGCATGTGTGGAAAACTGGAAGCCACAAAACTGAGGCCCATGTTCTTGCACCTCAGAGAAGACCTGAAAACCAAGTCCTTGTGGCTTAATTTTGAACAGCTGCCCCCATCCCCCCTCTCCCGTGATGGCCCACCAGTGGCCGGCATGCCCAGGGTCACCATCTGGCCCTCCTTTGCCTTCTGATGCCAATGTCCCCCGACACAGCCCACTCAGTGGTCCCTGGGTGGGTTGGCTCAGCAGAAATTCTCATCCAAGGCAATTTCTTGGATCTTCACCTGGAAGGTTTGCCCTCCCGGCAGCCACGTTTGCATCTGCCAAGCGTCCCGAGGCAGGAGGAGCCACCATAAATCCAGTGTGGCTGAACAAGCGTGAGGAGAAACAGCACAGGGAGGACAGGACACCCGCTCCTGAGGGACGGACACCCAGGCCCACAGGGGGAGGTAGCCTGTGCAGGAGCTGGTGCTGCGCCACGCACGAGAGGAGCCCGAGTTCAGGACCACTGGAGTGGGACGGGGGAGGAAGGGGCCAGGAGGCGACAACCTGCCTTACATTCCCGAGGAGAGCTTCCTCGTCCCAGGACAGCTGCGCGCCTTACAACGCGTGCGCATGCGTGCGTGCTCTGCGTGCGTGTGCGTGTGCGTGCGCGCGCGCGCGCGCGCAAAGTGCGCGTATTGCTTCCGTGGGCGCGTTGCGTACATGCGCGTGCATGTGTGCGCATATGTGTGCGCGTGCACATCTGCAAGCGCTTATTCCCGTCTCATCACCCTTAGATGATCAACTTGGGAACTCGCCACCTTTACTGGGGTGGTGTGTTCAGGTGTAGAAAACAGGCAGGAAGTCCCTCAAGCATCGCCCTAAAACACATTTTAAAAATGAGAACAAAGAGAAGGCAGAGAAAGGGAGAGAGAGGGAGAGAGGCAAGGAGGAAGGGAGAGGAAGAGAGAAAAAGGAAAAAGAGAGAAAGGAAAGAGGAAAGGAGGGAGGAAGAATAAAGAGAGAAAGAAGGAGGGCAGACAGAAAGGGAGAGACAGAGAAAGAAAGAAAGCAAAGCGAGCAGGCAGCTGGTGCAAGACCTAAGTAAGTGTCTTTTCTCCCGTTCTCCTGTCTTTTAATAAATCACTGTAGCGGCCTGTGACAGTCTCTGTTATCCCTAAATGCTCAAGCTAAGAGCTTTTCTTGGAGGCTATTCAAGTGGCTGCCAGGGCGGCCCTCACACTGCCCCCTGTAATTCAGCTAGAAAAGCGAGCCTGAAGTCAATATTCATTGCGCAGGGTGAGAATTACCCGGACACAATGAAATGGTAATGAGCTGGCTCACAAAGGAGGTAAGCCTGATAATCAGCTTTTAAGGAGGTGCTGGGCACACGAGGCTGCCAGGCCCGGAGCTCCCACCTGAGGGGCCTGACCTCAGCCCCCTCCATCTGCGGGCATTGCAGCGGCAGAAGGCCGGCTGGAGACCAAGGGAACCTCGCCAGGCCCTCTTCCCTGGCCACTCCTCTCCGTTTTGCCATTTGGGGCCTTCAAAGCACCTAAAATGTGACGACAAAAAGCCATTTCACAGCCACAGCCCCTACGCCGGCTTTCAGATGAGTCACGGCGGAGGCCAGCAGATGGGAAACTGAAAATCCTGCAGCTGTACCCGGTGTCCATGCTCAATGCACTCAGAGGTCACTACCCGATACATCAGTACACCTGAGCAGGAAGTCCCCAAAATAAGGAGAATTGAGGGGTGGAGTTAGACACTGCATAGTTATATATGTCGGTAGTTTCAAATAAACAAGGGAATTTATTTTACAAGATTTCACTTAATATACCTTTCTTAACAGGCAGATTTTTTCATGTCCTCAATAAAGGTAGAATCAAAGAAGGGTCCAAGTAAGATGAAGCCACCAGACCAATGGCCACATGAGAGGTGCATTTAGACGGCCATGGCTATGGATTCGTTCTAGGGTGATTGGCATCCCTGGATTTAAAGAGAATTTTTTTCTTCAAAACTTCAATTTTATTTTATCTTGTGTTTTCTACCCATCTGTTTCTACCTGTCTGCAAATAGGCTGCTGTCAAGAAAGATTCTGATCATTCCAGGGTAAATCTGTTATCATCAATAGCATCATCACCATTTATATTTGTACCTCTAGTGATTGCAAAATTAAGTTAGGTAACCTACAAAAATGCATGCCAAAAAGCAAGGTGACTTACGATTCAAAATAAAGGGTGAAGGGAAAATCAGGGGAAGAGATGAAATGAAGCCCAAGGTTTTGCCTCCTTGCAGAGCTGAGCTAGGACTTGGTTCTTGGCTTTTTAGTCACCAGCTCAAAGAGGGAAAAACATAATCCTTTAGGTCAGTGAATCTGAACCCAAGCCCAAACATTCTGATGTATGTGGCCTGGGGGTGGGGGACCCAGGCTTCTGTATTTTTCAAAGCTCCCCTGTGAGGTAACAACACCCCAGTTGCTCATGAGATAAGCAACCATGAAGCTTCTACAAAGGACATTGTGTTAGATGGGGAGGGAAATAAAACCCTTTCAGCAACTCCTTTACAGTGAGAGCAGTAAAGGGTGTTACATTAAGACATGAATACAGCACATGGAAACACACAGGAGATTGAGGAGGAGGGAAGGGCATTCCAGGGAAAAGAAACAGCATGAGGAAAGAAACAGAAGCATGCACACAAGTCATGGAATGTTTAGTGGGCTGGCCAGCAAGAACATAGACACATGTGGAGGAAACTCAGCATGTTGATGCAAAGGAAGTTGTGAAGAATCCCACATGCCCTGCTCAAGGTCTGAGGCTAAAAGCACAAGGTCCAGCTGCCTGGGTTCAAATCCCAGCCCACCTCCTAACTAGCATGTGAGAACCTGCACACATTGCTTACCTTCTTTGGGCCTCAGTAAAATGGGGACAGGAGAATATCTGTAAAATGGGGACAGGAGACTACCTACCTTGTAGGAATAAGTGAGATATTCTATGTAAGGTGTCGAACCTAGCATCTGATACATTAACTGCTATTATTATTACCATTATTATTGCTGGTACTATTCCCTATATAATGAGAACAAGGGAATAAAATTATTTTCAGGGAATACCTTCTAGATGTTTGTCTTTTCATATATTATCTTATTTAATTTTGTAACAACCCAGTTGAACAGGCATTATTATTGTTATCCCCAGTAAGCCCATTGAATCTGAGCGTAGTTAAGCCCTGTGCCCAAGTTCATACAGCAAGAAGAGGGTCAAATTGAGATTCAAACCCGGAAACTGTAAAATATTCTAATGATAAACTGGGGCCAGTTTATAGTAAAGGGAATAAGGCTTAAGTTTCAGGGATACCGCTCTCACTTGCCCAGGCCCCTGCAATGCTCTGAATCTAATTTTGCATTCACACTTTCGTATTCTTTTTCTTCTGGAGCACCCCCTAGATTTGTATAAGTTTAGGTTTTCCAAAACCTGGATCCACCTCAATGATGATATATGAATGACACGGTATGATCAGAACTGGTTCTAAAAAATGAACAAACGTAAAGTGATAGGAAGAAGGCCAGGAGAAAATGTGTTTTGTGGATAAAGAGTTAAACATTAGGCACACTGCATTTGAGGAGACCACAGAGCAACCAGGTCGAGATGTCGTAAAAATAGGTCCAGAAAGCACATAGGGCAAGAGATTCAGATAGGTAATAATGGGTGGATAGTGTTGACACTATAGTAGACATTATTTCCCATAAAGAATGTTCTAGAGCTTATGCCTACAATACAGCAGCCACCAGCCACCTATGGCTATTTAAGTTTAAATTAAATAAAATGTAAAATTCAGTTCCTCTGGCCCACTAGCCACATGTCAGGTGCTCAATGGCGAGCAGCTATGGTACTGGACAGCATAGATACACAACATTTCCACCATTGCAGAGAGTTCTACTGGACAGTGCTGGTCCAGAAAGCTAGAAGATGTTTAAGGACAGACTCACAGGAAAACATCTGAGGGACGAAAGAAGGAAGAGGACAGTGAATAAAGATAAAGGGAAGTGACCAGCAGAATCAGGAGGAGAACCAGGACACAGAGATCCCAGCACAGAGAATTTCAAAGGAAGAGTTTATTCAGCAGCTCAGCAGTCAGCGAAAGAGACAGCCACAAACTCCTGGCACAGAACTAATGCACGTCCAAACGGCCACCTGCAAAGCCTGTGTCTTAGCCCGTCCAGCTGCTGTAACAAAACAGCACAGACAAGGCGGCTTATGAACAACAGAAATACACTGCTCACAGTTCTGGAGGCTGCAAGTCCAAGATCAGGGTGCCAGCATGGCCAGGTGAGGGCCCTCTTTCGGATCACGGACTCCTCTTGTGTCCTCACTTCGTGGGAGAGGCCTGGGAGCTCTCTGGGACCTCTTTTATAAGAGCACTGATTCCATTCATGAGGGCTCCACCCTCAGGACCCAAGTACCTCCCAAAGGCCCCACCTTCTAACACCATCACACTGGGCTTGAGGGTCCCAACACGTGAATGTCTGGGGGACACAAACTTTCAGACCAAACCCCCCTGCATGAGTGCTCCCAAAAAGACCTTGAAAATGCACCGTTTTCCTACAGCCACAAACAGGCCCTGAACTTGGCCCTGCCCAGAAAGAAAACCTTGAGAAGGACAAAGGACAGCTGGAGCTGGAGAAGCAGATGCCCAGAGGCCTGCTTTCTCTCCCTCCCCTCCACAGAATCCTTTAAAATCATACACAAACGAACAAGACACATGCCTGCCCGTGCCAACACACAGCTCTCCAGCGGGCGGCTGCCTGCATACCTACGCAACTTCCTGTTTGCTTGTGCAATTACCTGCAGTTCACGTAAGAATGCATGTTCTGAGCGCAGCCTTTTCTGGCCCGCACATGTATGTGCATATTTTGAAGGTGCAAATGAGGCGCCGAGCATAGCTTTTTAATGTAGCCCTAAGGGGTACATTATTCTAACCAGCACTAACAGAGGCGACCCACATTAAGGCATCGACTTAAGGCCCCACTAGAGGCAACAATGTCAAACAAGCACACAAACCTAGTCTCCCCATGTGGCTCAACGCTCTTCTTACGCCCTTCACTCCTGTCTCCTCCTATTAAAGTTCCACTGCCCCAAAGCGCCCACCTTGTACAAAGTCTCTCCAAACCGTTCCCCAGACTCCTGCCCTGATCTCCCAGGTATTTACACAGGGACCTGGGTCTGTCTCCCCTTCCTAATTATGACCTTGTCTTTCTAAACTTCGTCCACTGCACAGGGTCACATGTCAACATTTTGAAATGTGTCCCGGTGCCTCTTCTGGAACGTGTTCTTCAGTCACAGAGTCTGTAGCTGTAGCAGAGTCTGGCCAGGTGTTCAACAAACCATCTTCCCTTCTGCTCCTAACACAGCTGGACCACATTTCCCAACCTCCCTTGTGGTTCTATTCAGCCACGTGACCCAGTTCTGGCCATCAGAAAGGGGAAAGAAGTGATATATATGACACCTCCAGGTTGAGATGAGTAGGAGATGTTCCTTCTACGTATTTGCTCTCTTCCCTCATCTACTGGCTGGAAACAGAAGACTTGGTGGAAGGCTCTGTGGCCTTGAATGACACAGCAACTAGACAGAAGGAGCCTGGGTTCCTGAGTGACTGTGTGGAACAGAGCTCCTCCCCCACTCCCCTGCCCACCCTTACTGGATGGTAATAAAGGCAAGGAATAAACCTCTACTGTATTAAAATCCTGAGATTTGGGGGTTGTTTGCTATAGCAATCAGTCTACCCTGATGTGGTAAATGGATTGTGAAATTTCTCCCAATTATTTCCCTCCCATGCAATGTGATTTAGTAGTTTCTTCCATCAAGTGTTAGAGTCTGTTTTCCATCCCTTGAACCTAGGATTGGCCACAGAACTTGCTTTTTCAAATGAAACACAGCAGAAGTGACCATGTGCCATCTCTAAGCCTAGCAGTCAACAGGCAATTGCCTGCTTTCACGTGGTTATAAAAAATATTTTGTAATTAATCTGTTGAACCCTACCAATTAAGGGATGCTTCTCAAATCTTTCAAGTTGCTTTTAAAAGTTTGTTCTCTTTAGAAATATCACCACTTCTTCCAACAAAGTGTATTTACTCGAAATTTGTTTTGTAAATGATTCCTTTCAGAGTCTTTGAAAAAGAAAGCAAAAAGCCAGCTCTAACCTCCATTCTTTACAAACATCTCAGATTTCCTACTAAAAAAGGCTGGGCGAAGTGAGAGTAGCATTGACATATATACATTACCAAATGTAAAATAGATAGCTAGTGGGAAGCAGTAGCATAGCACAGGGAGATCAGCTCAGTGCTTTGCGATGACCTAGAGGGGTGGGATAGGGAGAGTGGGAGGGAGGCTCAAGAGGGAAGGGATATGGGGATATATGTATGCATATGGCTGATTCACTTTGTTGTGCAACAGAAACTAACACAGCTTTGTGAAGCAATTATACTCCAATAAAGATGTATTAAAAAAATAAAACAACAGCAAAAAAAGGCTAGGGGATGTTTTGGAACTAAGATTGACAGTTACCTCTGGGTTCAAAGATGAGGTGGGAATTTGATGGTTTTGAGACCTTCCATTTCATGTACGGAATAAAGACCTTTCATCACAGCAGCACTTGACCAGTACTGAGTTTTTCTCTGCATTAATAACTGTTATGTCTCATAGCAGCATGTCTATCTATCCTTTGTGGAATGAACTAAGGGATAACTATAAATAACATCTTCCCGTATCTTCACACTGGGAAAAAAAAAAAAAAAACTAAAGCAGGTTTTTCATAAAAGCTCTGTGTTTGATTTAGTATTGTTTCAATATTAGCTCACAACAGCACTAAACCTGAAGCCACTGTATCGATTATTTGAATTACATTCAGTTTTTCCACTTGTTTGCAAGGTCTCCTTAAGCAGTCTATTTTTGGCTGAGAGGTTTTTCAGTGGTTCCACTGAAGGAAGTACCCACTTGTTTTGAGCAGCACTTCACGTCTGCAACAGTGTTTCTCAAATTTTAACATATCTCCTGGAGATCTTGTTAAAATGCAGATATTCTGATGCAATAGGTCTGGGGTCAGGACTGATATTTTGCATTTCTAACAAGCTCACAAAGTAATGTTGCCCAAGGTGGTCCATGAACCACACAAGAGTCTAGAGTGGACTTTTACTGTGCTGGATTTTCCAAGGCTTAAAATTTTACTAGGATGGGACAGGAGGTAGTACATGAAGATCAGGCCAGAAAATAGGCAGTGATTTGCATAATACCTGTAATTCACCCTATGATCACCAACCTAAATTCAGTCCTATGGGATGCCAAAGGTGTCACCACCTAGATGGTTGTTCAATGAATGAACACATATGTGTTCACACAGGAAGCAGTGCTGGTACATCTTTACATTCTCAGTTCACATCTAAATTCGTTTCACATTCTAAAGAGTCTGGATTCCCCCACCTCTTTCCACAATTCTGTTCCCTTTCCTTGCCTATCACTATTACCGACCTACCATCTTGAATATAGATCAACTAAGGCTAAATAACACAGGTGGTATCTACTGACCCAAGCACTCATGGTAAGGTTGGATCTTTTTAATCCACTTGTTTGGTCTCCCTGTCCACTTGATAGCAATCCCTACAGGTGGGATTCGGAATTCTATGGGTAGCACATAGAACCAATTCAGCAGGCGAGCTTTTCTAAGGAGCTTATAGCCTCTGAGATTTGGGTTAAGCCCTTAAATGAGGATGTCTTTCAATTTCATGATCACAGTACTCAGATCAAGTGTGTTTCTTTAGCCATTAATCTACCATCTAGGAAGGCTTATTCCTTATAGCTTGACACAAAAAGTATGGTTCATGGATTACTAGAAAGAGCCATCAATTGAGTAATAGGAAAGTAGGTTCTGGCTCCAATTCTGCCCCCTAATTAGCTGGGTGAGCTTGCACAAGGCATGGTGTTTCCTTAAGTGTCACTGCTATTAATTATAAAAATAAGTTTCCAGCTCCAACATTTCTCCCAGGTCACACTTCCCTTGACCTGAAATGCCTCCAGACCAGAGGCTGCTCACAGCAAATGACCCACACAGCACAGCCCTGTGACCACACCCACTTCTGCACATGGATCCTTGGCTACTGCAGTTCAGGCAGGAAGGGCCCCCAGAACATCTAACGCCAGCTCCTTCATTTAGCCCTAGAAGAAACTGAGGTCCTGGGAGGCAAGACAACTCCTCCAAGGTCACATGGCTTGTCAAGGGCAGAGCAGGGACAAGAACACACGTTTCCTAACTCTCAGGCCAATGGTGTGTATGACAGCCCGTGAACTCAGGAAGTCACATCAGGATTAAAAGTTGCCCCTCCTGGGACCTCCCTGGCAGTCCAGGGGTTAAGACTTTGCCTTCCAGTGCAGGGGGTGCGGGTTCGATCCCTGGTCGGGGAGCTAGGATCCCACATGCCTCGCTGCCAAAAAACCAAAACATAAAACAAAAGCAATATTGTAACAAATTCAATAAAGACTTTAAAAATGGTCCACATCAAAAAAAATTTAAAAAAACTGTTGCGCCTCCGTGCTGGCTACCGTGGAGCTCCCCAGTGAGGCCACCTTCCTCTGCAGTCCTGGCGCATAAAGAGGATTTTACAAACATTTGTTAGATGAGAAAATGAGTATCACACCCCAGTGAGGCCACCTTCCTCTGCATTCCTGGTGCATAAAGGGGACTTTACAAACATTTGTTAGATGAGAAAATGAGTATCTCCTTTGCATTTTCTCTTCTTTTAGAGACATATCCGTAGGTGTTTAGAGTCGCTGTGTGTGTAGCAGGGCCTTTGGTGCCCTTCCCGAATTCCCTCAGCATCTATCTCTATACGGCAAACTGAGGATCTCCTCCCGAGGGCTTCTTTTCTGGTCACAAGATCATGGTCAGCCCGAGTGCAGGTCATCACAGATGTGCTGGAGAGTGAGCATCCCTGAAGCAGCCCGCGATCAGTGATGGATGGGGAGGTGGTGGAGGGGTGGGTCAGTTCGGCAGCTTTCTCACCCCCCCAGTGGGCTGACTCGGAGGCACATTCTGCAGTGTTCCAGAGGCAAAGTGCCTCCGCAGGGCTGGGCTCCAGCTGCCCACACTGGTAACCGGCTTGATAATGCTCACGTTATCTCTTGCATCCCTTCCCTGTCTCACTTCCCTACTCCCCTACCAGCATTTCCTGGAATCATCTCCCAAATAAACTATTTGTGATGAAATCCTCATCTTAGCGTTTGCTTCTGGGGAATCCAAACCAAGACACGGGGGTATCAGCTTGGTGGAGATAGAGCTTTCAATGGGCCCCTTACATTCTTTTTGCTATGACAACTTAATTTTTATCTGATTCTGGCAGAGTTTGGGTTTCCCCACGAGCAGGCCCTGAGGAAAGGCCTTGGGTGCAGGCAGGTTACTTGGGAAGTGTCGCAGGAAGTACAAGTGAGAGAGCGGAGCAGGGACACAAGGAAGGTAAAGAAAGCCAATACACAGTGTGTCTGTGAGTGGGTTGCTGTGGGAAACTGGGGGTACAACCCCAGGGCCCCCCCCAAAAGGGCTGTATAGAACGTACCCTAGAATTATGCACTGAGGGGCAAAAAGCTGGGTGCTGATTCACTAACCCCCCTCCTGAGGGCGTTTGCCCTGTAAACAGGCAACGCACACCCTGGAGGTCACAGGACACCCTCAGACAGAGACACCAGAAGCTCTCAGTGTCCCCCAAAACCACCTGCCAGGGGCCTCCAGGAAACAAGCCGTGTCTGCCGTAGACACCGTTTGCAGGACTTTTACTACATCAAAATGCTGCTCTGCTCAGTAGATGGTCACCTTGCTATCCTGGGAGACTCCTCGGAGCCTCCCAAATTCTGAGCTTGCCTTCCTTGAGCTTCCTTGAAAGGTACCCCTGAATCCATCAGTGTCCAATTGCAAAGTTTCTCCATCAGCTGAGAAGCAGGTGAGATGAGAAATGGAACCGCAGAAGAAAAATGAGCCTGCTTCTCCCCGGTCAGGCCACAAGCTGAAGTAAAACTGCTCAGTGGCCATGTCAGGCCCAAGCTGGGCCCGTCGTCAGCACCTTCTCCCCGAGGCCGGGCTGTCAAGGTTCCGGGACCGCACAAGTCCTTTCTTTGATGCCTCCCTGTACAGTGTCACCGAGATGGCCTGGTAGGAGGCCTCGAGGTCAAGGCACTATCAGGGGTAAGGTTTCTTAAGTGCCATGTGTGAGACACCATCTGACACTGTTTATACATCGACTTAGCCCCCTTAAATACCACAGGACAGAAGTTAAAAGCAGTGCTTTTGGAACTCAAATGTGTTAACTTCTGAAGTGATGTTTGAATTAGGGTTAAGAAGGGACCGAAGTTTTGATGGGCTGATGGGAGGGAAAGAAAAGTTAAAAAAAAAAGGAAAGAAAGTAAATTAACTAAAACTTCTTTTTTCCAGAAAGGAAATCGAATTATTTTGACTAAAACCAAGAGACCTGTTTGTAATGAATCTATCAACTTTGGTGTTGACATGAGATGGCTACAGACATGTCTGGATTCTGCCGCTGCCCAAATGAAGCAGCTGATCTATTAAACTCAACTGCTGGTTCTTGAAGGAGCTCACAGAAAAAAGTAACTTCCCTCTTCAATAGATAAAGGCCAGAAAGGGGAGCACCCACTGGAGTCAGACCCAAAGCCATCACTTGACAGTCAAAGAGAGCAGCATCCTAAGCCTAAAAGCTGCCCAGTTAGGGATGGAATATTTGCACAGGACGAAGACACAAACACTCCACAGCTCAGGTTGTTGGAATTTGGCACTCCTTCCCTGAAATGTCTTTGGATTCCTAACACAAAAATTAGCAAATACATTTCCCACACTTTCATAAACAATGTGATAAAATGCCTGTGATCTGTGTTACATAGTAGAGTTGACAATTTTTAACTAATGTATTCTTATCTACTTATGTGGCATAATGGGAAGCAGTGGCAATTAAGATAATTAGATATGAATAGGAAGCAGCTCTTCTGATTAGAATCAAAGATTGAGCTTGCTAGATATTCAGCACATGGACATCAATGTGTGTGGCATGTTATGAGCTGGCGTGGTCACACTTCGGCAATGTGGTAACAATTATTGCATTAGTGATGACCATGAGGCATGACAAGGTGCTGGGGTCCCTTTTGTACCATACAGAAAAGAGCAAATGCTGTTCAATGGGGTTTGAAAAGTTTATTAAACTCTACTGTGTTCTAATTCTTTTTAAATTAACAAAGTGAATTAAATCTGGGTTAACTGTCTATTAAGCTATATAGCTGATGAACCAAAGGCTCGCCAGAGAAGAGTTTACTGTGGAAATGACCAGCCCAGTCATAAATAGACCAGAATCCTAAGAAAATAAATGAAACGATGTCTGTAAGTAAAATATCCAGAAAGAAAAAGTTCTGTGTTAATATGAACCAGGAAGTATTTATAGGCAACTTAAAGAATGTTTTAAAATGATTTTGGACTACATTCAGAATATTAAGAAACAATAAAGATCTAAGTCTTTTAATAGCCTCTGTATTAAATGTAATGTGGGCACAGATATTTCACAGAATCTAGATGTTTGCTAAAGATGGTTTTGTACAGTCTTTGTATCTCTTATAAAATCATGTCTTATAAAACTTTTAGCTCGTTTTGAGTTTTGGAAATAAAAATTGAGATTTTCATGTAATTGTTCAGTAAATACTCGATGGATATCAACACTGCTGTCCTACCAAGATACACATCTGAAGACATCCAAATGGCCCGATCTTACCCCGATGGCAGGGACACTTTCCAAATGATCAGGTAAGGGGCATGCCTAGATGGTCTAAGCATGTTTAAGTTCATGTGTATAAGCGGCAGGATGAGGGATGAGGTGGCATGTATATACATCATAATACAAGGGGCTAGAATTGATCATCGTTCAGGTTCTAGAACAATACTTGTGCTTCAAAAATTTAGAATGTAGACTTTAGAGCTGTCAGGACTGCATTCTCTGAGAGTCACTGAAGAAGCCATTCATGAGTTACTCAAGAATTATTAATGGAGCATTTATTAAGTGCCAGGAGCTATTCTAAGTACAAGGGTTACCTTAGGGAACAAAGACAAGGTTCGAGCTAGCTATTGTCACAGGCAAAGCAAGTATGAAAAATTTTTAGAAACAAGTAGAGTTTCTGATCCATTTTTTTCCATCGCATCTTTATGATACACAAAAACTTGATATTGAATAAAATGCTTATATGGCAGTCCCCCAAGTTTCTGTGGCTTGGGAGGTACGTTCCACATGGCTCCAAGGAAGGTCCCGGGCAGGAGTGAGCCCGCACAGCCTGCAGCAGTACTGGCCCACTAGCACAGCCTGGATTGCCTTCCTCCCTTCTCTACCTTTCCACTTTCTCATTGTACCTTCTGGGGTCACCTTCCGAACAAACCATTTGCTCAGTGTCTGCTTTTGGGGGAAGCCAAACCAAGACAAAGGAGAGCAGTAATTTAACAACAGCTGTTACTGGTAAGGCTTCCATTCATCTCACTCAAATGTTTCCTCCTAGAAAAGTCATTTTCTTCCTTAGTCAGCCCTTGGTGATACGCTCACCCCAAAATCAGCATTCTCTACAGAGAAAGTCAGTGGAGGCCTGGCCCTCTCCTGAAATCCCTTTAACTTTCCCACAGGCCTTCTTTCCTACTCTTTGCTCATCTCTCTCATTTTCCTCTCCCAGCTTCCCTCCTCCCAGTGCATCTCGGTATTTTAAAATAAAGTGAAATCATGACTTGTATAGAAAATGGTGAAGTTTGGACTGGTTTACTCTGGAACATTCCCCCAAAATTGATGTGGTTTCCAATGACACCAAGGAGTAAAGACAACAGAAAATAACATGGTTTCTTGTCATATTGGACAACAATTTTTCTTCCAAATTCATTTTCACAAGTCTCCTTTCTCCTGTTCTGATAATTAAGGTTGGCATGAATACGTTACTCAGATTCAACTTCTCAGTAGAATCAATAGTAATACTAGCGAACAATTATGGAAAATTTAATAGTGCTGTACGTCAATTAACTCAACTTTCACAACTATCCTATTGTCATCAGCCCATTTAATAGGTGAGAAAACTCTGAAGCGAAGGACATTACCCAAGGCTATCTAGCTTCCAGGGGTGGCAGGACAGGGATGTAACTGAGGCTCTATCCAAGAACAGATACTGCATTCCCATGTCAAGTCTCCTCCTCTCAGATTACACTTACTGCTAAACTAACAGAACCCCCCAGACCCTTGAATTACGGCTTTATTGTCTCTGAGGATAAAAGAAAGACTGAATTGAAGGAAAACAGCTCAAACCAGCATGAAGAGAAGGAAAGCTGGTTTGGGCTGAGCTACCACCTATAAATTGCCATGATTCCGAAGGCTGCATAACTAGTTCTTCTGTCTTAGGTGCATTTAGGAAACCTGGTGAATCAGCAATGGCACCCAGCCT